>NC_140308.1:19998671-20076171 GCF_964211825.1 Aythya ferina
ATTAGGAGGCAAAAGCACTGGTGTGCTGAAGCGCAGACGTTCAGGAAGCCATGTGGTTACCTTGGTGGTCAAGTCAGTGGTTAATGCTGAAGGAGAACAGAAAGAAATTGGGAGGGCACAACCTCAAAATCAAGTTGAAATAGATTAAGTAATCCTTCCAAATTTTATTTACTAGTTTTGTAATTATACCAGTTGAAAGCCACTCTGATTGCTTAGATTCCCTCAATTTATATTTAAATCTTAATGAAATATATTTCAACCTTTTCTTAATGACACAATAAAAAAGACTATCCAGTGGAACAGTAGGGGACACACTTTCTAACATAACTTACAGTCACCTGTTTGCTGCTTAATGTTGCTACTGCATTTGTATTTATCTCGGGATTAAAGTACAAAATGACATATTTGAATAAGGATATCTTAAAACGTGAGTTCTTAAAAAAAGGCCACAAAATTGGTTAATAAAAAGACACTTTTAAGCTTTAAGCATGTTGAATAATTAAGAAATTGTATTACTGTTGGCTAGATGCAAAAAGCAGTGTTTCATAAAGACCATAGAGAGACAATGTTGGGTGTTTGTGGCAGTGACAGAAGGGGAAGGGTCTCCCCTCCTTTTTGGAAGTGCAGGACCTGCGCTGGGAGTGCTGATGAGCTGGGATGGGGGATGCCCCCCCCCCACCCAACCTGTCTGGACCATGCAGGGAGCAGGCTGTGCCCCAGAGCCAAGGGGGATTCAAGAAGCAGTGCTATCCTTCAGACAGACACCACTAAAGTGATAGTGTTTCAGGCTGTTTGGTCTCTATGTGCTAGACAGTATGCAAGCAGGAAAAAAGTATTCCCCATCCTCAGTGCTGTATGCACCATTTTTCCAGATAGCAAAGCTTTTAAGTGCCAGCAAAAACTTGTCTGTGACTACTGTTTACTCACAGGTGTGCATCTCAGGTCACCTCTGAAACTTTAAGGTGGGTTGTATGTATTGTTTTTGAAAGACAGGCTTTTGTACACTTTTGAAAATGGATCTTTTTCACCAAAACAAATGATTTGTACTGACTGGATTTTGGTCAGATTTTCCAGATTACTCTGGAGATAATTTTTAATGATCTTCATTATAAATTAAAAAAAAAAAAGGGAGGGGGAAGAGAAACCCAAAACAAAAGATAGTGCTCTTCATATATATATATATTATATATATGCCTTTGTCCAAAATGAGCTAAAGTACAAATTAGGTTTGTTTTTACAGTTAATAAAATATGCTATTAATAGGACAGCGAGCAAATGTCATATTCACATGCTGTTATCTATCAGGTCAAATCAAAGTCTACTGTTTGGCATAATAGGTAAAAAGAACAGAACCAAAACCAAAACACCCACCAACAATATAATAAAAAATGTCATAGGATCAGTGTCTCCTGCTTTCTAAACAAACATCTCTGCTTTGCCCTGGTATTTCTATAACATCCAGAGACTGTTATCCTCTGATGGTGCTCTGATTCATTGACAGTTTCACTTTAACAGTTAAACAGTAATTTGGAATGGAAAATTTTCTAAATTCCTTAATTTCTTTGTGCTTTCCATTTATTTATTTATTTATTTATTTACTCAAATTGTATTAGTAATTGCATCCTCTTTATTTTTTTCTTGTACAGGGAAATACAGAAGAGCTCACAAACCTCATTCAAAGCCAAAAGTATCAAATGGTTTTGAGGTAGATTCTGCAACAAATGGAAATGACATGAAATCAGTGGGCTGTTATCAGTCAGAGGAGGAACTCTGGGCCCGCTTAGAAGAGCTTGAGAGACAAGAAGAGATACTTGGTGAACTTGACAGGTATAGTGGTGCTATAGCACTTTCAGGTTTGGAGTTCAGAAAGCTGTACGGTGTGTTTCTGTTTGTACAGAAAGGATCCGATAGTAAGTTAAACCGGGTGACAAGATAGATGCAGTTGAAATTGTAATAGGTGGAAGAAGGACAGAACACGAAGCGTGCACTGTAAAGCTAAAGGTGCCAGAATCTGCCTCTATGCAACTGTTGCAATCCAGTGTTATAGGCTTTTTCTCTGAGATGGTAGAAATGGGGCAAGTAAAATCCATTTCCTGCAGGCTAAGAAAACCCTTCATTTACAATGTCAGAGTTAGGCATTTAATGTTTAAAGACATGCTCAGATCTGTTCTCACCCTAAAGCAATACTTAAGTCATTAGCCAGAATGTCACATTTTTGGTATTTCTAGTTGATATGGAAAAGATATGGACATTCACCCCAAGTATGAAAAATGTTCCCTAATCTGGCTAAAAATGTAGTACCTGGGTGAAGAAAAATGTAGGCTTGTTTATTATTTGTATGCTAGTGTCTCTCAGGAGTGTGAATTGCCTTGCTTGGTTCATGGAGATGTTTCTCATTTCATAGAACGCCTGATACAGTTGAGACAAATGGAGAAGATACAACCTCTTCTGAAGAGGAGAGAGAGGATAAGAGGATGGATCTGAATGGGACGTACAGAGCAGAAGACTGTATTACTCAGGGCAACTTCCAGAAAGAAGTAACAAATTCAGACTTGTATGGTGGCCAAGTTAATGGCTCTACTTTTTATCACAGTGATGACGAAGATGACATAGATGTTGGAGATAGCTCTATTCCAACTATTTTTTTCTCTCATACTGTTGAACCTAAAAGGGTTTGTACATTTACTGACATGTTTCTGTCAAGAGATTGCGTAAAACATATATATGGTATACTTTATCTAAAATAGCATATTTTAGATTATGTAGGTATTGTAGAGAGCTAAATATAAATGACATTTATTTACTCTTTTTGAAAGGCTTGAAACCTACCATTTAAATCCTGAAGTTTTAAGTGCAGTATTAGAAATGATATTCAAATGTATACCTTGCTATACTGGTTTCAGGCAGTTCCAAAATATAGTATCCTGTCTCTGAGTTTTTAAAACGACTTTACTTAACATGAAATTGACTGTTGAACAGCACAAGCAGATAGTCATAGGCTATATGCAAAATCTGTGCACATTAGTGCAAAGAAATTCCCCAGCCAAGTGCAAATGTTAAAGAATAAACAGTTCACACTATGGATGTTACTGTTCATACATATATTTAACTCGTCTATGCTTCATAGTCCTCAGCTGCTTGGATAGGAGAACGTCAGAACTCAGTTGATCTGAGTAATTGTTGGTTTTATGGTCTAAACCATCATTTGTGTTCCATTTTCAGGTAAGAATAAACACAGGAAAAAATACTACTTTGAAATTCAGTGAGAAGAAAGAAGAAGCCAAGCGTAAAAGGAAGAACAGTAATGGCAATGGCCATGCGACTCCAGAACTACCTAACATCAAAACCCCAGCAGACATTTACCGGTGTGTAATTTACGGCATTGGCATGTGAACTTTCTTCATAGCAGACCTTCTCTTTTTATTTGTGTTCACCTACAGCATGCAAACAATCTTACTGTTTCCTGAAAGAAACAGATAGAACTGAATTTACTACTTATGAGTGAAAGTTTGTGGCTTCTGCATGGTTGCCATATTTTCATATCGATAAAATATTTCTTAGCTTAAATTTTCTTTTCCAGCTACCAGTTAATTGTTTATTCACTTTTTCAGAGCTTCTGAAATTTACCTCAATTTGCTAGTATCTATCATCTGCATAAAGTAATACAGCGATTTGTTATGTTTTGTCATTAATGTCTTGTCAATGCACTTCTGTGTTTATTTTCAAACATAACTGACCAAATCTATCACTGCCAGTGCTCCTCCTTTCCCACTTGATAACTGCTGGTTTTAGTCTCATCTTTTCAGTATCTTCAGACCATACTCAGGTCTCCTGTTCGCATAGTTTCTCTTGCATTTTTTTCTGCCTAACTTGAGTCCATTGCTGTCTCTCTTCTCTCCAAAAAGAAATGCTCACCTGCAGAATACCTGCACTCATAGACCTCCACAAGTAACATTGTACTCAGGCTGTAAAAATGTTAAACAGAGGTTAAGGGAGAGTTAAGTATATGGATTTGTAAAGATGAACATAGTCGCCTATTAGGTTGGCTGATTAAGTGTCTGTGAAAATCACACTGCATTTGCGTGTCAGTGTATTCAGGCACCTAAATATCTTTTTTTTTTTTTTTTTTTTTAAAAAAAAAAAAAAGGTGGCACAAGGTGTAAGAAATTAAAAACCTATCCTGCAATTACAGTTGCTGGGGCTGAGGATAAGTTAGAGGATTATTTCTTGGTGGTCTCCCTGAGCTTTGCAAAGAAACTGTATCTGGCGTAGATTCACAAGTGTTCCCAAGAGTGTGTGATGAATAAAGCTGTTAAGAAACGAGTAACACCCTTAAAACTCATCCAGTCATTGGGAGCCTCCTTTATGAGCTTAATAAAATTGTCTCTGTCTTCTAATTCCACTCGTTCTGCTCCACCCACCCTTGATTTCTTCAAGTCATGGAGATGGAGTATAAACTGTAGGAAGAAGCCTCTTTATCAATTACAATCTGTTAATACTTGAAAAGTGTCTTCATATTGATCTGATTTTAAAAGCTGATTTTTTTTTTATTATGTTTTTTTTAACGAAAGAAGGTTATGGCACTTGTCAGGAAAAAGCTTCATCCATTCCACGTGCAAGAGAATGTTTGAAGTATTTGTTTCTATTTTCTACAATTGACAAAGAATCTTCATTCTAGAAAACTATCATTCTGACCTCCTACTTCTCTTTACAAAAATAACCCTGAAAATTGCTTAGTTTACCTTTTTTTCTAGTTTTTCGTAACTCACACTACTCTGTTTCCTGTTACACTTTTCAAAGAGCTATATGTTTTATGCTGAAAGAATATGCTCAGATAACGGGCGTAACAGTGTTTGCTCTGCAGAATTGATTCTTCTATGTTGGTAAATAAAAAGCCTCCAAAGGTACAGTATTGTAATTCTACAGTGAAAAAGTTGGAAAAGCACATCATAATTTGTACAAAAGACAAAGCAAGATCGCTGTAAATTTGTCATCTGATCCTGAAATGGTTTATTAAAGCTAACATTTTCCTTTATAGAGTCTTTGTTGATGTTGTGAATGGAGAATATGTCCCTCGTAAATCAATTTTGAAGTCTCGAAGCAGAGAGAATAGCGTTTGTAGCGATACCAGTGAGAACAGTGCTGCTGAGTTTGATGACAGACGAGGAGTTCAGAGGAGTATTAGCTGTGATGAAGCTACTCAGAGTGACAACAGTGAAGGCATACTGGAGGAAGAAGAGGAAGAGGGGCAGCAGCAGCTACCAAAAAAGCTTTCTCCCTCTTCAGGGACAACTGAGGTACACTTTTTAATTAATTATTGATTGTTGGCAGGGATAAAAATGAAAAATCCAACAAATGTAGTGGCTTATGCCATCAGTTTCTTTGATTTCTTTAAAATGATATTCTAACTCCTTCCTACTTTTGCTTCAGATGGACATAATTAGGTGACAAGTTTCTGTCATATATGTCCTAGGAGCAGAGGGAAGCAAACAAGGAAGTTGCCTTCCCCTGACCTCACTCTCCCGTAAAGATCCAACAAAGTAGTTACATGCTGGTGGGCCTGTGACTGGGCCATCCTGAAAATTCTGCAGGGTGTACAGCAGGATTTAAAAAAAGTAAAATCTCTACTGCACAGTTGATGAGAAGGAAGGAAGGATTCTCTGTAACCTCCATTCTGTCAATATTCCGAGGCACAGATACAATAGAGGTAGTATCTAGGCATTGTTTTGAAGTTTGAAAACACACAAATACCAGCCAAATGTCTATTTGGATTTGCCAAAGACAGAGGAATTATGCAGCAGTAGGAAGCATTACACTTCTGCTCGTCCTGTTACAAACTAGGGCCAGTGGTGATCCCAAACATGTATTTTCCTGCTTTTGGAAAGCTCAGGAAACTTTCCTGAAAAGGAAAGAAAAGGAAAGAGACTGTACCACAAAAGGGGAAACAGTCGCACAGTGACTGGAAGAATTAAGCGAGAATTAAATGTAGCCAGTGCCTTGAAATTTGTGACATAGAGTATTCTTGACTTTTATTTTGTAAGAACTTAGACTGTTTCAAGCTACCGTGAATTTTCTGTAGTTCTCAGTGCAATGGGCAACTTTACCGAAAATAACTTTTTGAGAAAAAATATTTTTGACAAGAAGTGAATTCCTCATGAAAGCTATTGTTTATCATTATTTTTCATATGAACAGCTACAGATGAATACAAGTGGGATGGGAAGATTCGTAGTGGAAGATCTATCTGTAGAGCTCACACCTCACACTGCAAATTTTGTGGACTACATTTTTGTAAAACATCCACATACCCATTAGATGTTACATTGTAGTCCACGTTCTGAATTACAGCATGATTATGCTCTAGGATATACTGTATTTTCTAAGTAACTGAAGTAGAGTGAATAAAACACTCCTGTTAAAGACCTGCCGTCTTAAGTGCTGTCGAGCTTTTGGTCGTTTTTGTGGGTGTTCGAAATACGTTATTTCTTCATTACCATTTGCTTCACACTAAGTTTTTTTTTTTTTCTTTTTTCCTTTTTGTATCTGATTTTACCGTGATCCTCTTAGGTTGTATTTTGCTTACTGTTTTTGAAAATGAGCATGTTGTTAGAACAACACGGTTGTGTACAGGCTTTAGGCATAGTTTGGCCACTGGAGCAGAAAACCAACAAAAAAGCTGCTTTTTTCAGGTCCTGCAAGAAAAGAATGGCTTTTTTGTTTTGCTTTGTTTTTCTTGGTAACTGAGTTATGAATAAGCAAAACTAAGCATAGTTAATAAATCTGGTGTGCATTCTTTTGTGCCCAGTATGATATCAAACCTTGGATGTAAACTGCTTCCCCTTGTCCTCATACAGTCTGAATTCTGTGTTTTCAGTACATAATATGGTGATTTGTTCTAAAATATGAAAAGTAATTCCGAGTTACTTTTTTCAGATGTTTTCCAATAGTTATGGCTGTTTCTTAGTTAAGTAAAAGGATTAAGTCATACAATTGGCTGCAGATAAATTATCATTTTTAAAAATAAATGTATATTGGACCTTTTATAGACAGAAATAGTTGGAAACAAGTTTGCTATTCTCTTAAATATAAATTGCTTTGACCATTTTTTGATCATATTTGGTAAGCAGAAAGAACAAACAAAATACGTGCTTGCCAATTTGTATGCACTGTATCAGCTTGATGCAATTAGAAGATATTAAGTCATAAAATATGATGTATGATGGAAATGCTGACATACTCTAACTTTGCAAAATCTCTTAATTTGTTATCCAAAATGAAACTGTATATTACATCGTCTGTTTTATTTCTTGAGAACATTTCAGTGAGGAAGAAAATTTCTAGATAATTTATGCAGTGGGATTGAGATTAAGTAGTACTTTTAAGACATTGTCTTTCGTTCAGTCATCTTTGAACAAGCTATATTTTGGGGTTAATTACAATTTGGTTACTTATGCAAGGAACAATCATTGATTTAAAGATATTTCTTTACTTTTGATTAAAAGAAATAACAATCCTAATCAGGCTAATATAAGGTAATGACCTTATGGGCGTAGCTTCACATTTGCATTTTATTAGCTCATTTTGAGTATTCTTTTCTGTTGTAGGCATTTTCTGGAACTGTTATAGAAAAGGAGCCTTTGTCTCCCTCCGTAATACCACACCCAGTCATTGCTCACCCTGTCCTGCCCACCATTCTGGAGCGAAAGTCAGAGGAAGTTTTGTCCGAAGGGTCAGAAGAAACTACAAAGAGGATTTCAAAATTCAAAGCTGCCAGAATGCAACAGACTAACTAGGTCTTGCCTGGACCGCTGAAATTTGAGTGTTAATGCCTAGTTTCACATTTGTTGAGATTATGTAAAGCTATATGCATTACACCGAGGTAGTTAAAAGGGTGTCCTACGTTGATTTGGCATTGTTTATATTTCAAACTTCCATTGGCAACATATAAAAAAAAAAAGTTCAGTGTTTGAACACTTGAGTATTCATCTTTTTCTTTTTTGTTGATTTACCTGTATGCTGTCAGCACCTTTGTGTATGTTTGCCTTATGATAGCAGCACTTGGGTTATTTTTCAAAAAATGTTTCTTACATATATTGTTTCTGTGTTTAAACCTAAATACAGTCAGTTTTGTGCCAGCTGTGATGTTCTGCATACCATATGGACCATTTTAAGGAAACTTTTCACATTTCAAATAGATCCAACAATTATATTGCATTACTTGCTTTAGCATTTTAAGACACACTTGTATTTCCATTGTTGTAGGTTTTGCAACTAGGTGTCTGCTAAAAGTTTTTTTCCTTCTATCAAACCTCTCTGATATCTCACTGTACAGATCTATAAAATGCTGGGTTCATGTACATTGCAGGGAAGTTTCTTTGATGGAAAAGGGTATTTTGTAAAATTAAATTTTCAGTAAAAAAGCTGTGAAAGTTGTGTGTTTTCTGTTGTTTTACTGCTAATTTGGAAACAGCATGGAGAGGTTTTTATTTTGAACTTACTTTTCCAACTTGGAGTGTTTACTACCATGTGGACATAAAAGCAGTGCCTTCTCTTCTGCCATTGTGTTTTAACCTCCCGTTAATGAATGTCCATGAAAATTGAATGCTCTTAAAGAGAGAAGTATAAGCTTGGACTATGATTACAAAACCTCCTAGTTCTTTTGTATGCACAGAAAACATTGTAATTGTCTTTGGAATGCCCAGAGGGAGTCAGCACTAAGGAAAAATGTCTCAGTGCTTCAACTTTATTTCAAAATGTGACAGTGCTGCACCACTTAGGGTACAATTTTGTGCCTAGTTTTCTGGACTGAGAGCAGGTCCTGGCTGTAGGAATTCATTTCTGTCTTCCTGCCATCCCATCCCTTCTGCTGACACAACTTTTGTTGAGGCCACCCCTTGAATGATAGATAATAGGCAGCAGAGCTGGGTTTCAAAAACAAACTACTGGTTTTGGTGTTGTCGTTGTTTCAATAGTTGTGCATGTTGTTTTGAACCTAGCGAGTTGCCTAATCTTTCTCAGCATGTTTGTGTCAGCACAGTGAGAGGGGTGGTGTGTTGAGCAAGGACCAGGGGAAAACACTGGCAGAGGGTGTGGGAGTTGGAGAAACTTCCAATAGTGCTACAAGCTGACATCATTGAACTGAAGTCTAAAAAAGCGAGGCAGAAAGGCGTGCAAGGTAGAAGGATTTGCTTTTGCTGCAGCTCTGGGACTTTGTCAACATGCAGCCAGGGAGCCCACAGCATCTGCTTGCCCTCTGTATCCATGAGCAGGACATCAGCTAATGTTGCTCCTCACCTTCTCCTGAAGTAACTGAGCCTTGCAGTTGCAGTCTCCTGCTTGGATCACGTGGGAGAAGCAGTGGCTACGATGAGGCACCGATCGCTCCCAGCCCTTACCCACCAAACATCAGGGGCTGCATTTTCCCTGGGGTGCAGGAGCAAATTGTGCCTTGGTACGGGAGGCACTGCTGCAGAAGGTGTGCAGCTGCCTCTGCCGGCTCCTGAGGCTTGCTTGGCGGGAGAGGGCGACCGCAGTTTTAGGCAGATCTTGAGAATCACAGTGATGAAAGTGTTAATGATTAACTTGATTCATACTCAATATTTTTTTAATTTTTTTAAAGCATATTGCATTAGTACTAAAATAAGCCATCAATGCCAGTCCACCCTCTATTCACGGCTAAATATTTAAAGGAGGTTATTTATAGCTTCTTTAATGAATTCTTGGCTAAACAAAATGAAATTATGTCCTAGAAAAGTGGAAGCTATTTTGTAACTAGAACAGTGCAACTGTAAAATATAGTGCCATGAATATGTATTTTAAATAACAAGGGGTTGAGATCCAAGACTAGCAGACATGGGTAATTAGAGTGAAAAGAAGAGAAAGAGAGAAGAAAAAAAAAAAAAAAGGCAACTTTAAAAAGAGTTATTTAGATATCTTCTGAAATGCTTCCCACTTCTAGTTACTTGAACAAAACCAAATGCCCCTTGTCACCGTAGATCAGTTTCAAATCAAAATTAATTCTTTGCTTGTTTTCCTTTCTTTCCTTCCTCTTTTTCACATCCCTGCTCAAGGGAAAAAGTAGGATGAATGCACCCTGGGTTTTAATGAATTATGGCTTCGGTTCAGGGAAGCATCCTTACTCAGGAATGCACTTTGGCATGTGCTCGTGTCTCAAAGATTTTGCAGAGATGAATGAATTTAACCACATGCTTAAAACTAAGCACGAGTGTTCTTCCTAATAGAGAGCCTGAATGTGTTTTATGCCCTTTTGGAGTATATTTAATTGTCCAAGGGTTTGTGGGCTGGAATGATCCTTCGTCTCACCTCTTTTCACTTGGACTTTACCATTATATTCACTGTGTGGTGCCTATAGGAAGAAATAGCTAGAGGATTTCTTGAGAACGTTCAGAAATGCTAATCCAAAAAAAAAAAAAAAAAAAAAAGTGGGTAAAAAACTTTGAAAGTAGGTAAAAATCCAGAGAGGAAAAAAAGGCCCACCTTGATGAGGACTGAAAATCTGCTGTTTGTGCCACACAGAAGCCAAAAAGTGAACGCAGGTGGCCACCAACGCATGGAGGATGTAAGCTGTCTTAAACATGGTGCCCACAATTTGAGGCACCGAAGATTCTTGGTAGTAAATGAATATCAGTAGGAGTGTCTTTTTTCCTAGTTCTGAAGTTAGAGATTTTTTTCACTTCAATAAGGGTATGGTTGACTTGATTTCTTAATGTCCTTGCTGGGTTTCCCAGCTGCAGGAAGGGCTCCTGGTGCACTGTGTCTGCAGTGCTGCCCAGGCTCCTGGCACAGGGAGGAGGAAAGGGGCTTGGGGTATTCCTGGTGTACCTGAGAGGACTGGTGTGACTGCAGTGGGCAGGACAGAGGTGAGGTGTTGGTGCTGGGGCTGTGGTGCCTGCAGGCACTGACCCATCCCCACCATGCCCTGCACAGCCCTTCCCGGAGCCCTGATTGCATCAGTTATGCACCACAAATCACCTGCTCCGCTTTCACCCCTGGTTAGGAGGCAAGCTTGTCTCCCAGTCTTCTTTAGTCTGCCCCAAGCACACTGGGCACCTGCCTGTGCACAGGGAAGGGCTCGTGTGAGGTCGTTCCCCTGGAGCAGAAGCTGGAGAAGGTGGAGGCGAAGGAAGAGACCAGCAGGGCCACCGGCATTGTTGCAAACACAGAGGTTAGCTGGCTTTATGTCTTCTCCCTCCTGTAAGACTAGTTGCACTTAGCGCTTCTCATTGCTCACGTGGAGAATCTAAAGCAGCAGATTTTTGTATGTTTCAAGAGTGTCTAAACCAGCTGTTTTAGCTGTTCATTTTAACAAAGTGATTTATGTTGCAAAAAATGAGCTGGGATTAAAAGAAATCAGATGTGTATATTTGGTATGCAATATTTTTGTATTACAAATAGCTCCATTCTAACCCACATTAACCCCATGATATGTGAATTTTGCCAACTCCCGCTGAGTCTTTTAAATCAAATCCAGTAAATCACTCTGAGTGTTCTAATTTCTAAACAAACTAGTCTTCCAATAGAAGTACTTTAACACTGTATTGCAAATTAGACAACCTAAGATAAATGGAGCATCTTTGTTGATTATGGAGTTTAATTGATCAAAAGTACCCAATAGAAAATACCTGTTACAAATCCTGCGGGACCACATTCACCACTTCTGAGCAGTGTTTCACTGGACCCTAAAATACACGTTATTAGCCAGCAAAACCAAATCCTTTTGTTATTGATTGCTTGGTGACACACGAAATCCGTCATGGTTGAAACAAGTTTTTGCGGATTTTTACGTGGCCCCATGCGCTGCCCAGAGGAGCACTGGACGCTTGGAGGCAGGAGCAGGGGTCAGCGGGGCGGGCGTGCAAGCGGGCGGCTGTGGCTGTGCACGGGGCCCTGCTGTCGCTCTGTAATTAATTCTGCGTGCCGGTAGGTAGCAGTGCTGAGCAAAAGCAACAACGGAAAGCTGCCAGTCAGTGATTATAATTTATTATTCATTTCTGTTATAGGTGGGGTGTGCAGACAGTTACAGTAATAATTACCAAGACTAGAGTGTTTCCTAGGCAACCGTTTTTTTTTTTTTTTTTTTCCCTTCATTCATGCTGTTGCAGAGAGTATGCCTGTAAAGCATGACATTGCTGTATTCGGAGGTTTGTTGCCCTCCTGCTGCTCCAGGTTTGAGGTTAGTTACAGCATCATAAGGTGCTCTCAAGCATAAAAAGCTCAGGCTGGGATTAAAGCACACAGGGAACACTATCACTAAGTCTTTCCTTCTACTGTTTCACTTTTAAGTAACAAGGTTATAAAAATGCAAATGCCAGCTCGGGGTTGTTAATAACTAATATCGGTAAGAATTCCTCTAAGTTATAAAACACGTTTTGTAAACAAACCAAAACCCGAATGCGGTGGCTCCCTATGTTTTACGAAGATCTAGTGAAAATAAAATTTGCAGAAAGGGGACTTACAGCTTGATCAAACCCTTCAGTGTTTAGCATCATAAATCAATGGGAGCTGCTCCACGTGGCTGATGAGAGGTGGTATTTGTTGTTTATCCCGCTTTATGATAATGGCTGGTGAGGAGGAGGGTGCAATGTCCTTCCTGGAGGAGCAGGAGCAATCTTTGATGTGGTAGCAGAGTAACAGAAACCACATCTTTTACCAGAGATCTATAAATGAACCATATTATCCTGCCTTTTTAGGTTTACTAGAGTGCTCATTTTCAGAAACTTATATCAAGCGTTGTGCGAGGATGAAAAGTAGTATTTTTCCATCCTCACTGTACAAAGCAGAGGGAATTCATGATGCAATCTTGCATCAAGATAGGGAATTTTTACCCATTAAAATTTTGAAATAAGATGCTAAAGCATGATTACATCTGGAAAGATAGTAATCTGCTCGTGGTGTGCTGACTGCAGGAGGACAAGCTGGGGATTAATGGGGTGACTGGCTTTGGGACCACGCAGCCCACGGGGTGAGTGCTCTGGGATCCCAGCTTTGCAGTCTGAGCTCTTTGACTGGTTAATGTGATGTTTAAAAATAATAACCTAAAACACAAAGAAACAAAACCCCAGAATGTTCTAAAGCTCTCAGATGCCCTTTGAGTATAGCCAGCTCTGAAATGCTCCACAGCGCACGGCCCAGCCCTCCTGTTGCACCTGCAGAACCAGATTCCTGCAGGGATCAACCACCTGCTCCGCTCCAGGGATGAGGCCTCGAGGTGAGGCCTGTGCTGGGCCCTTGTCGGCTGCTGAGGGAGGTCAGCGTCATCCTCCTCCCATGCTGGAGTTGTTGGCCAGCATCCTGCTGCGCCTGGGCAGTGAGCAGTGCTGTGGTGTGGGCTGTCAGCACGCCAGTCCCAAATATTCTCAGCCTCACCCGTACGGTGGCAAGGAGTGGGTGCTGCTGTGGTACTGGGGTGCCCCTCATGGGTGATGTCTTCTTGAAGTTCCCCTATACCCTCTGCCAAAACACTCTTCAACCCAATCTGTCCCACCAAGCAGCCCCTCTGGGGCTAAGTGAGCAGACGGAGGTGCAGGGAGTGATGCAGGGAGGTTCCTCTGTGATGCTTCTGTTTTCATCAGTGCAAATTATTTATGCTGATTCCTTCAGATTTGGATTTAAGTTTTAAAGAAAGCTTCAAGTTACCTCAAAATAGCTTAGTAATTATTTTAATAACGTGTATGAGCAGGAACAATACCCACAGTATCAATTCTGGCTTGCAAAATGTTTTTTTCGACTGTTCTGAGGAAAGAACAGCGAACAGTTCAACAGCTTAAATACAAGCGAGTGGATCTCTGGAGATTAATCTGTCTGGTGTTCCTCAGGTAAAGACTTCTGCACAATTTAACAAAGGAAATAATTTTCCTATTTTTATAATGCATGCCTCTCTGTGGTATAAATTACTAAAACCACGCTGCTTATCCTCAGTAATGTTATAGATGCAGATAATTTACTGTGTATCATGTTATCAGTTCATTAAAGAGATGCAATAAAATCATTATTTACTAAGAAACAGCAACCCTTGCAATATCTTGTCAGAGAAATTGGCTGATGCAAGAGGATCATATTTAAGCCTATATTCACAATAGCCCTTTAAATATCTCATCTGCTTCCCACTTGAGTTTTCTGGAGGGAGCCAGTGTTCCTGCATCAATTGTGCCCACAAAGTTGCACAGAGCCCAGCTGGGCACCGTGCTGGGGCAGGATTCGGCCCTGGCCCAGCCCTGCTGGTTGCTTCCACTGGGGCCCCGTGGAAAGGTTGCAAAAATATTAAGGGAGGTTTGGCATTTCCTACCCCATCCCCCTCTTCTCCTCTGCCTAAAGATTACTCTGCATCCTAGACAAAGGAAATATTTAAACTGTTAAATCTGAACAAAGATACAGTCTGCGTATGACTTCTCTGAAGCCCTATAAAAATTCTTTAAAATTGCCTATTCACTCAAATTTACTGAGTGTAGCAAAAATGTCAAAGGCATAAAGTCAGAGAAGATTGAATAAAATAATGCAGAAAGACAGATTAGTCATGCACAGACCCACACAGCCTTTCACAGCACACAATACCACTTTTTATTACCGCTCTATCTTTACAAAGACTATGTTCAATACATAGAGGATGATACATGGTCAGTCATGTAATCTGCCTTTGATTCCAAGACTCATTTATCTGGGCCCTTTTCACAAAGACATTGATGAGAGATTTCAGTGTTTTCAGTGCATTGTTTTATTTATCATATATAATGGCTGGTGGAAAAAAATAGGAATTATGTCACAGATACTGCATAAAGGAGTTGTATAAAAGACTCTGTGACAAAGTTTGGTAAAACACATAGTGGCTCAGCTCAGATGTGCCCTTTTTCCAAACCCCGTCCCCTTCTCAAGCAGTACTGGACACTGGCAGTTGTCACAAGCCATCGAGGAGTGGCGCTGCCCTGCACCTTGGTGTGCTTGCCCAGCCCTTGACAAGCTTGTGGAAAATCACCTTTTTTTTTTTTTTTCTTTAAAATTTGAGCAATATTTTAATTGTTATTTTTAGTGATCCGGATTTATTATTTATACATTCACAAAAGAAAAGAGTCAGTCACAGTTTTGTATCTTGCAAATTTAATAAAGAACAGCCCTTAAGATAGAATTTCTCAGCCTGCCAGGATTGACAAAAGCCAGCTAATGCAGAAATGTCAACAGCGAACCTCATCAGCAGCCCCACCATGCCTTGCAATCAAGGGAAAGCTATGGCTTTACATAAACAATAACATATAGCTATCTAAATACCTCTATGTGTGTGTGCGGAGGCTCGACCCATGCCGTGCAAGAGGAGGCAGGGATGCGGGACGGGGATCAAACCTTAGCTCTTGGAAACGCGGCTGGAAATCTGGAGCATGTCCCTGGGTGTGCCTGGAGCTACCTCAGGTGTGGGGCTGCTTGGCCCTATTGAGCCAGCACCCTGGGAGTGACAAGTGAGCTCTCTTCTGCTCCTGGGGGGGTGGTGCTGGACCCCCATGGACCTCAGCAGGGTGCATGGTGAAGGAGGGCCAGCTGGGTGTCCCTTGGCAGAGGGGAGCTGGAGTGGATCTGGCCCCATGAGGGTCCCGAGGGCTGTACTGGGTTAAACACCAATGTGCTTGCTAGTGTGTGCTTCTATTGCAGTCCTGCTTTGCTTCAGAAAGTGTATCAGTGGCTGAAGGGAATGAGAGCAGAAAAGCAAATGTGATGGAGCTCTGGGGCCAGGGCTACACATGGGTGGGAGAGCATGGTGGTAGCATGCGTGCTTGGTGCCACAGGGCCGAGGCTTCAATAAGGGCCTGAACTGGGAATTAGTCCTAATCCCAGCAATTTGAGACCCAGAGAGAGGTCTCCTGGGGTGCAGGCGGAAAGGCTGAATTTGGAAATTGTATGGGAGCAGCGTATGCCCAGGGATGAATTCTTCTGTAGGGCTGACAAAGATAAATCATAGAGGTATCCTTGACAAATATAGTAGCTTCCACTCAGGGCAAGATGTTAACCCGCACTTAAAGCCGAGGCACATGATTTAATAGTGTGAGCCTTCATGACTAAAGAAAAATCTCTTGAGGAAGAAAAGCTGAGGCAGTGTCAGTGGGATTTGGATGATTTTGCCAGGCCCAGGGGACAAGTGTCATAAATATGCCAAAAAACACCTGGCAGGGGAAAACCCCCTGCATTTGCACCATGAAGGCAGTTTGGGGCAGGCTCAGATGCTGCCCCACTGTGCCAGTTGTGGGGAGGAGAGCTGCCACCCTGGGTTGTGCCTGGGCCATCACTATGAGATCCATTGGGAGCCACGAGACCTGGCAGCTGGGCCTTGGCCTGCTTAGTGCTGCCTGGGGGTGCTGCCAGGGCCCACCACAGGCTGGGCGTGGCCCGCAGCCTGCTCTCCTGCTGCTGTGGTGCCAATCCCCTGTCCTGGGCAAAAACACTCCCGATATAGGAACAATGGCAGTACCATGGGACAGTGGGCTCCAGAGCCGATGGGATGGGATGGGACGGGACAAGATGGGATGGCCTGACCCCATGCTGGCACCGTGCTCGGTCCCTTTAACTGCAGAGAGTGATGGAAAGCCCGAAGCTGCCGCCCTGCGAGGTTGCTATAATATAGTGCTGTGCAGCTGCAACTTAGATCGTGAGGGAAACAAAATGGGCCGACTGAAATGGAAACTTTTGTTACTTATAATGTTAATGAAACCAGTTTATCAGGCAGCGCAGAGGAAGTGGAATATTTAGTGCCATTTAATGTCTAATCATCAGCATTTCTTTGAATAAATCACATTACATTGTCTAAAACCTGAAAAGACAAAGCAGTAATAATTTTTAATATGTTGTAGTTTCATTAAAGGGACACCCCATTTGCCATCTAGCCCCCTGCAGCCTAGGGAGGCTCTGCACAATGTGGAGGCGTATTTGGCGGATCCTGCCACTGCCTTGGGGCCACTGTGGCACCACCTGGCTCTGACACAGCCAAAGACTGAAGAGGTTTGTGAAGCATCATTGGGCTCTTTGGATATGCTCTTGGTGCCAGTATTTCCATTCTCAAGGCTGTCTTCTCCCACAACATCCCTGCTGGGTGTTTGTGCTGCCTGTGTGTGAGGGCACACACACACCTTCTACACACACACCTTCCACCTTCTAATAGAGCAGTGTGGCCTCAGTAACTCTCTGGCAGTGAGCTGGTCCTGCTGTCCCCTTGGTGTCCCCAGCCCACACGAGCATGAGTGCTTTTTGTCTTGCCAGGGCCTGGCTTGTGCACACCAGTGCCTTGCCTCTGCAACTCCTAAGCGAACTGTGATGGACCTATAAGTCATAATAAAATGAAATGATGACAGTTGTCTTCAAATCCATTGATTAATGGAAATACGGGTAGCTGGACACAGACTATATGGTTATAAATGGTGCTGTCAAAATAAAATAATTATTGTATTAATAAGGAAGCTGTTAGGCATTGGCTCTACTGTACCTCTAAAAACAACTTCAGCCCTTGATGTGCTTTGTGTTTCATGATACATAGTGTGTTTTCCCAATGAACGGCTCAGTGGTGTATGTTTTAATACAATTACTGCTTAGCTCTTTAAGTCCCTTGGATCCTGGTACACACGCTGCAGCTGCAGATGGATTTTTTTATTGACTTAATACTAGTTCTAACTAGATCCTGCAGATTGACTAAGTTGGTGGAGCACATACCACTTTCAAGCAGGAATGGGAAAAAAAACTAGCATATCTTAGTGTACCTGAAACACTCTATGATATGTACTAAATATTATGACTACTGCGAGCCCTGCAATAATTGATTCACCCACACAGCCATTTAGTCTGTGAGCTGTTCGTTTTACAAATTCTACAATCTTTTAGAAATTCTTTCAGTGAAGAAGATTGCTGCCTGGCCTCAGATTCATTATGGTGATTGAATCCTCTTCAATAGAGAACTGTTTAAAGAGAGCACATCCCTGTGTGTCTCACTCAGAGTGAAGGCACATAGGTTAAAAGCTTGTCTGGGTGGCATAATTCACTGCTGCTGTGCCAAACAATCACATCTTATTGTGACCTTCATAAGATACAAAAAGGCAACAGTATGGAGCTAGTCCTTTTTTTTTTTTTTTTTTTTTTTAACTATAGCACAATTTTAGCTACCCAACATCTGAAGCTACCAGAATCCCTAATTAAATAACCAATTAATAATGTAGAATAGAAAGAGCTATTTTTTTTTTCAGACACAAAATCATAATTAATCAGAGTACAAAAAGCTGCCTGTCTTTATATCAGGAAAATATAGACTAGGTATTTAAATATTCTAGCACACCTGAACCTTGGCCATCCGTCATTGTTATGACTTAAAACATCTCAGACTAAATTAGGTTTTGTTTGTATAGAGCAGTGAAAGTCAGATGGCTTGAATGACAAAATTAGAACATGCTCAAATCACTGAAACAAAACTGCATAAAAGGAAAGATGTGCAGGAGGAGTATTGCTAGTGTTAAGCTGAAATCCTCCTTTGTGGGATTTTTTTTCTCTCCTCTCCTCAAATTATTGTTTGTAACAATAGCAAGTGGAGAATAGCTTCAGGAGCTCGATCAGTGTGCTTTATATATGTACCTTTTGGCACATTAATATATTAAAAGAAATAATATTGTTGTGTATAGATGAAGCATAACCTCTGTTATTTCTACTTAGTCAAGGAAGTGCCATAACAATGGATATTTTTCAAGGAGGAGTATCTTCGAAACACAAGACAATAGTCATTTTGTGTGGCACACAAAGGTCAGGTTTATTAGGAATATATTTACATTTTTTTTTACATTCAAAAGTTGAGGCTTTTTTTTCTTTGGAACTTTGTGGTACATTTTGGTAAATTTAATCAAACAGATTTCAATAACTATTGTGAGGGCTTTGGTTTCACGTGCTCCGTGCATTGACCCAAACACTCCGTGCAGGTAGGAAGAAGTTGCACCGTCCTGTTGCACAGAGAAGCAGAGGAGTTGCAGCCTGGGCAGCCCCATTGCATTGGCAGCACAGAGCAAGTCTCCAGTTTGCAAATAGTTGGCATTACGTGGAAATTGCTACGTTTGGGCCAAATTCTACAGCTCTTAATTGAGCATCCCTTTCGGTGACCTCAAGGGGAGATTTGCTCAATTAATGGCTGCAGTATTTGGCCCTTTGTAATTGTTTCTGAGGCATAATTGATGAGAGGCTACTAATGGGTTCCAAGCTGGAGAAGTGTTTAACTTTAGGTTCTTGAATCTGTCTTGTTTTAAGCATGTAGTGGGCCTTTTAACACCTTTTTTTTAAGGCAGAAATAGCTTTATAAATGTGTGAGATAAGTGTCTAGCTGACCTTCTTGAGCCCAGACATACAGATATATGCATGCACACCTGCATAACATATAGAGTGGATAGAAATGAGCAACTTTCTTTAGGCTGGCACTGTATAGAGCAGGAAATTCTGTCTGTCTCTTTATAGTTCAACATCTTACCACAGAGGATCTCCATCCACATAAACTTTGTTATTATTCTAGTAATAAATAAATTTTGGTGACAGTTATACTGTAACACTTTGTGCAGTATTTTTTTTATTGATAAAACAGCTATGAATCAACATACATGAACGCAATAAAAATGTACAAAGTGTATGTATTATAGTTCAGCCCTTGTCAATAGGGCATTACATTGATCTGTTCTCTTTGGTGTTATTTGCAGAGCTGTACTGAGCATCTTGCCAGGGATGCAAACTTTGTTAAATTGCCCGAAAAAAATAATATAATATTGGCCCGGGTTTCTGAAGCCCAGCTGGGCTGGTGTGCTGGTCTCTGGGGCTGCAAGTCTCTGTGGTAGGTTGGAGGAAACAATACAATGATGATGTCCCAAGGCTATCTTAGATCATCTAACTTGCATGCTTAATGGAGAATGGCAGAGAAGGTGATGAAGTCCTGAGATACCAGACAGCCTTAGTTGAACAAAACTCAATCAAATAAAATAATTGGTAATTAATAAAAAAATATGTGCTACATGTAACCAAGCATACGAGTGGGTATGAGGGAGGCAGACCCATAGGAGCGGTACCCATCTCACAGCCAAGGCCACACAGCTGCTGAGCTGATCCGCTGTGTGCAAGCCTGGGACATGGTTCTAAAGAAATAATAACCAAAGAAGTAATTGCAAAATAGTCCAAAATGCTGCGTCGCTTCACCAAACGTAGATTGTACCAGATGAACCTGGTATCTTGCTTTGATAAGATCATTGATTTTCTAGATAAAAGAAATGAAGTAGATCTCATCTCTCACAGTAAAGTATTTGATATGGTGCCATGTGGGAAATTATTAAGACAAGATAAGTACCTGAACGGCAAGACGGGGAGAATGAGGCTGGGTCATGCTGAGAGATGAAGCACCAGTCCAGGGAGGAGTCACTGCTTGCATCTCAGAAATGGCCTCCCAGCTGGTCTGGAGGACAAGGGGATGTGTGGATGGACCTTGCCTATTGCACGAGCTGGGCGTCATCATGGACAAAGAGGAAAGTCAGCAGAGATTAAAGAATAGTTTGCCACCCATTTCTAATGGTAGCAGAGAAGATCTGATCGAGCCTGAAGGCCCTGAAGGATTTTAAAGGTGATGGAGATAATGGCTGCTTTAATCCTTTGCCTGTGAAAAACTTTGAAGAATATCTTTTTTTAAAATTACTTTCTTACCTAGAGAAGTTTCCTGATGCTTTTCAGCCCTAATTTCCAGTTTCTTTGTTCTCCAATATTTCAGCTGAATAACCAGTTGCTCTGGTGTTTCCTCCTTACATGAAAGAAGTAACCAGTGATAACAGTGTAGGGTGTTTGAGAGGGGCAGCAGGTTAGTGTAAGGATGGAGGGAGCCACCCACCCCTTTTCTGAATCCTTAATGTTTTCTCTGCAGAGAAACAAACAGCTGTCACTCACTCACTCCAGCGCAGAGAGTGCAGAAGGAAAATCATCAGCAGCTAAACAAATAAATACAAATATAGACGTGTGTGCACTCCCTGTGCACAAGGACAGAAACCTCTCTAGGTCCCTGCTGCCCTTCATGGAATGGCCTCTGCAGCCCAAGCTGCGTGGCCAGCCAGCTCCTGGCTCCTTTTGGGAATACCTGCTGCCTTCCTACCCCTGTGGCCACCGTCTTGGCTGCAAACCAGTGAAAGGTGGTGAAGGCACCCCTCCCGGGGAGCGGGGCTGATCTGCAGCCAGCAGCAGCGTGCGAGAGGATGGGTCGTGTTTCCTACGGGGTGTCTGTGCCCTCCGTAGGGCATGCTGTTCCCATCCTGCTGGGGCTGCCCCCTGTGCCCACAATGGGTGCAGCCATGGCAGGATCCTGGGCTCTGTGGGTGAGCAAAAGAAACCATTTGGTTTCTAAATTGGGATTAGACGTGATTGCAGCTGAGCCACAAAAACTCGTAGGCCAAAAACCACAGAAATTGGGCACGTTGCTGAGCGGAGCCCATTGAGAATAGGAGGACAGTATATAAATACTGGCTTTCTGTGGTTTTGGTGCCTTGCTCTTATACTGCAAGTATTTGTGTGTTAAAAACAGTAAGAACAAGACATCTGAAAATTAGGATTCTATGTCAAACTGTCAATACCCACAAGCATGCAGCCTTTCATTAAAATCTGTTTGACATTTTTGTTATGCACAGAGAGCCAAAAAGATGCCAAAAGGATGTGATATTTGTGATCACATCCTCCTGCTAGTATGAGACACTGCAAAGAAGATTGTATTAAAACATGCCTTGCAAAAGGCTGAGCAGTTAAAAATAAATAAATAAATAAATAAAAGGAAAAAGAGACTTAAACATAGTGCGGGAATTCAGGCTGTGTTCCTTGGGTGAAGCAATGGCCGGTAGCCTCTTTAACTGTTTGTAGTTAACTGGGATGATAAGCAACCTAGTAATTTCAATTTTGCACAGAGGTCTTCAACCCCCCAAATGTGCAAAATTTAATCATTTGGGGAAAATCATGTAATGATCATGTCACGTGACCTGGGCAGAAGAGATACTATTTTGTCACAACAATGTGAGTAAATTATCTTGCTGGCAACTCGCTTAAAGGTCATGGAGATCATCTGATGCATGAGATGGAAATTTCTCATGCCAAAACAATATTGACAGCTTATCAAGCAGGGAGGAAAGTACAATGATATAATAGAGTGTAAGGTAAGATAACACTTGCTACTGACGGTAGAAAATATGACATGGCATTTCAATTTTAAGGTTATAGGCAGAATGATATGGTGTAGGTGCTTAGAGACAAAACAGGGCAACTTGCCTGTGGTTAGGCTAAAATGAATGTAATATTGTAGCTTAGCATATAGATATATAATATTGACAGAGTATTAAATATAACACATGAAGAAAGGAATACACATACCGGTACCAAAAGGAAGGAGGAAGGCTTGTGCCTGTGTGGGTGGTTTCTCATTGTGCCCCTTGCTTGCTCAATGCCGTTTCTCTGATGGGACTCAATGGATCCATGCAGCATTGCTTTTACTTTTCTGTGCTGTTTTGTGGGTGCCCTGTTGTTTTTCTTTAGTTTTACTCCTTGTCATATTCATTTTTCTCTTCTGTAGCTGCAGAATGATGTAGAAAGTGGAAAGGCCAGAAATCTGTATGGAATTTATAGATACGTATGGCACATGTACATACATAAATGAGAGATTTCAGCCCTGAACTGGCCACTAAAGGTTTCCCACCTTCTTTTCAATGCTGAGTTATAATGGTAGCTGAAAACCAGAATCACAAGAGAAGGGGAAAACTCACAGAGGACCTGATTGAGCAGAAGTGGACACTTTGTTAACTGTGTTTGAGTGCCTGCCTGTGCTGCATCAGGCTGTTTGCGCTGGGACAAAGGACCTGGAGGCAGGGTCTTGCATGGCCAGGCTGGACACATGGCAGATGCATGGCATCGTGGTGGCAGGTGGCAGGAGGTGAGCTGGGGCTGCCCATTGTTTCCCCTGCTCAGCTGCCCGTGTATGCTGCAGCCAGCTCTCCTGGCCCCGCCACCAGCACCATCTTAAGGTTTGCTTCTCTTGCTTCCAGCCTGGCAGGGATCTGCTCCATGTGGGCACATGTGGTGGGGATGGCCAATGGAAAACTGGAGGGAAAGCTGCTAGCTTGGAGAAATCCTTTCCTCACCCACTGTAGTAATTCCCTGGGAGGCTGCACTGCACCTGCTGCCCACAGGTCATTACTCAGGGGAGCATGATTTTAAAAAAGCACAGCGTCAAAAAGTGCAGAGGAGAAAAATTAGAGTGGAGCAGGATCTCTGCTGGTGTTTCTCCACGTAGTTGTATTTGGGTCACTTAGTATATTTCAGGGTATGATGTTCAGCATCTGTGAATGGGCAATGCTGTCCCATTGATATGTTCACTCACTGGTAGTTTTTCAGCTCTTGACCCAAATGAAAGATGTACATTACTTATTCTCTCTTCCATTCTCAACAGTGGCAGAAAATTAAGCACCTGCTCAGGAGCTCCCCTTCCCATATCTGTGTGGATGCTTGTGCTCAGGGTCCCCATAAACATCATGTTTTTTGATGTGAAGGTTTCTGAGGGCTCTAGCCTTTGCCACCCACCATGGCTCACCTGTCCCCAACCCTGACTGCCACTGGCCCTGTCGTGTCCAAGAAAATCATCTTTGTGCTGTGCTAGAAGGATGTTCTGGGTCTGCACTGAAAGGCAGCAGTCTATCTGTGCTGAAGGAGGCTGATGTGCAGCTGAGAGCACTGATGGGCAGCACTGGAGGGATGCAGCTTGGCCCTGGGCATCACGAGAGCAAGATACTCTGGCTGAGTCACACCTGAAAATAGAAACCAAAGAATAAGGCCAGGGCTGGGTTGTACGATGTTTTGCAGCTGTTTGTGTGGTAGATCCTCGATGTTTTTCAGGTTTTTATTTTGCAGAAGAAAAGAACATTACCAGAGAGGTTCCCTCATCAGACAGTTTCTCATAAATGAGCTATAAAATATTCACTATCTTTGAAAATGTCTTTAGAGAAAAACTGTAAGATCAACAAAACCAATACGACTGGTGTTCCTGCAGCGGCCATTCAGCGAGGCTTGGTTTGGTAGGCAGGGCTTCACTCTTCTTGAGTTTGGCTTTGAGTCCTTGGCTCCAGCATAGCTGGGGCTGGGAAGAGCAGCTAGATGTTTTCAGTGGAAGATAAGGAAATGAAGGGCTCATAAACTGCACTTGCCTGTCCACAATCAAATGAAATGTAAAGAAAACTTGTTTTCTTTTGGCTTTGGGATGTTCAGAGCCATCTGAAAGAGCAATGAACTTCTCAATGAAGAAAATAAAAACAAACCCATGTGCTTTGTTTCTATTTTTTTCCCAGTAAGACTTAAACAGCTCCAAATTCTGCCAAGTAAGTTTGTATCCCCACAGAGGGACTGTAGCCAGATATAGACAGTAGTGTGTTATGAAGGTCTTCTCTACTCAAAACCTAATTGAAGACTTGGACAGGGGTAGCTGTTCTTACAGGTTTCCAGTTCTGCCTCTTCAAGAGTCAACTTGCTGGGAGCAATGCACTCATTTGTGTAAGGAAAAAGATCCCTTAATGTGCTATTAAATTAAACAATGTCACTGCTATTGCAGTAGAGCTGAGCGAATAATCCATAATGAATAATTTATTCAACAAATTTAGCTGCTTTCTCTGCTCACAGACTATCTGGAGACAGATCACAATTCCCTCCAATTTACTTATTATTTGAAATTACTGATGGATAGCTTTGTAATTAAAAAAACAACTCTGTGTCTTGATCACAAACAACTGTGGGTGTCTGATCTTCGTTAGTCAAGGTATGTGGGTTGGTTGTGATGGGTCAGATAAATCACATGATATTGTTGCTGCCTGCTCATTGGAGAAGCCTACAAGCATGTCTGGCATGAAAACACAAAAAAAATCTGTCTCTGCATGCAATTTTGAAATTTGTGTTGTGCAAACATTTGCCCAGTAAAACTTGATTGCTCAAAAGTGTGCAGAAAGCAAATCCCAGGGGGAAATCAACGTGGCTGCAGTAAATTCATTTAAAAATGTGAATGAATATTTGCAGACTTTTTTTTTTTTTTTTTTTTTTTTTTTTTTAAGCTCCCAGCCATCTCTATTTGACAACACCCATCAAATGTATCAAAATTCATTTCATTTATTGTCGATTACTGTTTTGTTTTGTTTTGTTTTCTCTCCCTTCTAGAAGGACATAGAGTGAGAAGGAATCTCTTAGGCCCAAACTCATGATAAACTGCACAGGTGGCATCTTAAACCTGATTATCCCAGGTGGATTTTTCAGTATCTCTCTGCCCTGGTGGCTGGAAACATTTCTCTGTTGTGAATCTCCCACATACTCATGGTCAGGAGACACTCACTGGTTGCTGAGCCTCCCCCCATTGCTCCTATGAGCAGCATGTGGGTGTCTGCTCCCCTGCCTCTGCCCCACGTCCTCTCTGGGCTGCCTGGGAAGCAGAGTTGGCTGCCACTGCTCTTTCCAAATCCCCTGTAAAAAGTCACCTGTGATGTGTTGCACTTCCCACCTTCTTTGCAGGAATCTTCTCTTTCTCCATCTCTACCTTGCTCAGGTGGGGAGACCCCACAGCAGCAGCCACCTTCCTCCTTCTCCTTCTCCTTCTCCTCCTCCTCCTCGTAAGCTCTCCAACTCCATCTCCCAGCACTGAGGTTGTATTTGGAGGACCCCAACCCTAACTCCTTAAGCCTGAAGGGACAACATGTTTTTTCTCCTCCTAATTTCTAATGTTAAGAAAAACAACTAAAAGTGGGGAATGTCTTCAGGAAGACATATGCAAGCCTCTCAGAACTGAGGTCTAAGGGTTGTGTTTGTACACAAGGGAACGGGCTGATTAATTGATCTTCTCAGAGTCCAATTTCAATAGTTTACTCTTCCCAATGGAGGAGATGTCCTTGTTTTTGTCAGTTCAGCTGGGTTAGATCACCAAGATACTTTCCCAATTTTTTGAAATATTATACGCGCTGGTATCATCTTGAAGTAGAAAAGTTCATGTAACAGCTTTTGTATTTCCCCACTAGAAGCCAAACATGAATAACAATTAATAGTGCACCGGTGCTGTTTCAGGTATTCACACCGAATTAAAGCAGAGAGCAACTCCAGGGAGAAATACCACTCATTGGCTGGCAGAGTAGTGCTTAGTGATGACAAACAGCACTTCAAGCTGAAATGTGGTGAGATGGGTCAGGGAAGGCTCTCCTTTATAAAGAGGGATCTTTTTGTATATAGAATGCTTAGGAGGAAGAATGTGCCTATTCAGAAGGGACCTTCGGAGGGAGTGGTGCTGGTGCTAATGGTTGCCCAGTACCTACCCAGCCCCTTGGGCCCGGATGCTGGTGACGTGCTCGCTCAACATTTCAGCCTTCATGTGGCAGGCGGAGAGGGTTTCACACTGCAGCTCATCACAGCACAACTTGGCAGTAGTGAGGCTTAAGGAATTTTATTTTAAATTTCCAGAAAAGCAGCAGCAGCAGCAAGAAGATGAGGCAGCATCAGTCCAGGGTGGGGGAAACAACTGCTTTGCCCTCCTTTCCTTCTGTTTCACACTCAGGTGGGGGTGCTTCTTTTTTTTTTTTTTTTTTTTTCATATTTTAAACAGACCCCGAAACTGAAGGAAAAACAAAGACTGGCTCTTGTTTATTATTGCAGAGTTTTAACTGGTTCAGCAAGGAATGAAGCCCTGTTAAAAGGGTTTTACTGTGGGTCATCTGGAGCTGGGGGAGCTCAGAAAGAAGAGGGGGAGAGCTGGAATTCCACCCTTGGCAGGTCCGTGGCTGGGGCCCAACACTAGCAGCACTGAGTGTGGCAGTTGAAGAACAACAGGAAAAAACCTCTGGGTGATGAGGATATGAACTGAGGACATTTTAATATTTTTCTCATAGAAAGTAGCATTAGTTAATTTCATCCTCTATACTCAATTGCTTATAAACACAAAATGAAAGCAGCATAATTCTTTAAAGCCCATTGCAGGCTTTTTTTAAAATGACCTTTTCACCTGTAATTACAAATAAAAGATTATTGAGCCAAATGGGATATATTAGTAAGAACATCAGTGATATAATTTTGATCACAGTGAATAAAATAGTTGGTAAAATTCATTTAACAGCCTTTAAATCACTGGCTCCTGTGTTATTTACTTCTGAAGACATAACTCATGCAGCTTCTCCTCTGTTGTATTCCCACAGTATGTATTTATCTCACCTTCTCACTTGAAGCCTATATAAAAAATAGATCTCACATTTTCTGCTCTCTTCTCTTCATCTTCTGAGCCCATGCTCCCAGTGCAAGCCATTGATCCGCTGCCTCCATGGTACAACTGCAGTGAAGAGACAGGGACAGGCAGGTGGTACTGTGCAGGTGGATGGAAAGCTAGTGCAAGCCAGTCAAGATTAAAAGAATTATTCTCACATGGGAACCCTGGGAGGTAACTTCCCAAGTCCATGTTTAGGGAACCAAACGAGACAGTTGAAATCCAATGCACAGAGTGCAGTTCAGCCTTTGAGCCCATCTCTGGTGCAACTCTTAAAAAATGCCTGGGGTCACAGAAAGCCCTGTGAGTCAGGAGTGCTCTGCAAGAGGTGGCCGGGAACCTGCCTTACCTCTGCCAGGCCACACATGAGCTTTGTGTTTGACAACGCTCCTAGATTAGTGGGTTTTAGGAGACAACTGTATGGTCTGTTAACAAGTTTAATCAACATCGTCTCTGCCAGATCAAGGGCCCAGGATATACTTGCTGCAATGTGGTCACTTTGAATGTGCAATTCCCTTTAATTCAATGCAACATCAGGAGGTACCACATTGGCTCAGCCGTGCAGGAGGTGGACATCTGCCAGACATAACTGTTATCCATCATCACTCAAGTATTTGCATTGATTATTGTACAAACACTTATGTCTGGAGCCCTTCTTCTGGCCACCATGTAGGTTTAGATAGAAGCATCCGTGCAATGTGGAGAGGATTCTGATCTCTTTCTTTGCCCTGTTTGGAGGAAATTCATTTCTTTCTTCTCTCCTGAGCTGACCTCCAATTTGTTTTCTGTTTGAAAGGCAAAGGCCATATGGCAGATATGTTCAGTCCTCAAAGTCTTTTGACCTTTTGAACAGTTGCAGTCTAAATTTCAATAATGAAAACATTTTTTTTTTTTTTCTCCCTTTCCTTTTTGGATACTTATAAATGAGATATTATATTTCCATACATTTTATTCCTGGCCACATCTGTGAATCTAATATTGACCTGGAGTTATCTGTGATAGAGAAGTTATTAATTTTGACAGATATAAGGGAGAAGCTAATATCCTCCTTTTACAAACACCTAATATTAATCTCTAGTGATGTAAACGAGAACTCCAGAATGGCTTGGGGTGGTGCTGGAAATGATATGAGATAGAAATTTGATAATGAAAAAGGGAAAGATTCATTTTAGAAAATTGATAAAATAGATAAAAAATTGTATTTCCTATGAAATAAGTGTAGGAAGCACAATTTAGATTTAGCATCTATTATTCTTCTATAGGTAGTTTATACACAATGGAACTGTTGGGGACCAGATTTTATTCTGATTTATATATCTGTAATTCCGTTGACTCCAAGTAGTGTTTGTCCTGTGGTTTGCACCCAAACACCATACAAGAGGACTGGAAGTGTTTTCATGGCACAGGGATGTACCCAGCCGGTTTTGACTGTGAATGCCCCAGCAGCAGAATTGCAGTGACACTGTTGCCTTTGATAGCTGGAGACTTTGCTCAGTGGCCCTCAAGATGTGTTACAGGCACACTCCCAAACTCTGCTGCTTCTCTGTGACATTTTCTGCCCTATCAAGCTTTCTCTGTGTTACTGAGCTCCAGTCAAACAACTCTGTAAGCTGCCAAGGAGAATTCTTCGACACACTGGAAGGAAACTCTTCCTCCAGCTCTAAATGTCTGGAGCTCTGGCTTCAGATTTTCCCTCTGGAGAAGTTTTTGGCCTTTGTTTGGGATAAAATTCCAGTATTTTACGACATATGGGATACTTTTCCCCAGCAATTTACTGGCTTGTCCTGGGGAAATTGCCAAGTCTGGGGATTCTGAGAGTGTTTGGAAGATTTTTACTTTACGGCAGAGAGACAGTTTGATGGCCTGGTTCAAAAGCTAAGCTGGACTGTTTATTTTGGTTGAGTTTTTTGTTATGCCAGAAGCGAAAGAAGGCTATAATGATAATCACATGCAGGCATTTTGCTGTCCTCTTTTCATACCTGAAGAGCATTCATATCTTGTACCTGTACAATGTCATACCACGCACCTGATAAAAGCCCACCTATTTCCAGCAGCACTGGAAAGGTTTGGGGGCTGTCCCGCTGTGGATGGTGCACACTGGTCACCTGCTTTATTGACAAATGGGTGCCGCACTCCTGTGATTGGCAGTCATGATACCAGGCTAAGACCTAAAACCAAAGTGACTTAAAAACCAAAAGCCCCCAGATAACACTGTCCTGATTTTCCCATATATCATGCTTCCCCCTTGCAAAAAAAAGGAGATGATAATTATCAGGTATCAGTTCCTGAATCTTAAGCATCTTCTGTAATACTTAATATAACAACAAATATGTTCTCCTTCAGAAAATGAAGCAGATCCCAATTAATTATGTATAGCTCTTCTGCTCTCATGCAAAGAATAGGAACGTTCAAACAAGCGCTCTGGTCTCCTTATCACCTGTTAGATTACAGGCATCTCCCAGCTCTCTAATGATCATCTGAGTTTTGGTGCTGGTTTTTCTTTTAAGCATGCATCCTATTCTTTTGCTTTCTTAGCATTGGTGATAAAAATAGTATAGGCGAGAAGAGACAGATGTCCCTTTGGTGATTTTAATGCATACTTCGTTGCCCTAAAATGTCTGAAAGAAGTGGCTTACATATCAAGAGTTCTGTTCTTGATTTAGTCTACGTTCAGAGAGGTAGATGGAGAGATGTATACGCGGATGTGGGCCGACCCATCAAATCTGATCAATAGCAAAACAGTGATGAAACCCAACAGATCGATGGAATCCATATAATGACTCCAAAGCAGCCCCAAACCTACATGAAGTCCCCAGCTTATACAAAGTGATTACTATTATTATTATTATTATTTGCCATTGTATTTGTTCACAGTTAATTTGGAATACGTGTTTTGCTCCTGTTTCAGAAATGTTTGTCCTGCAGAAGACTAGGCTAGTATGGAAACCCATAAATACAATTTTGTATTTTGGTGACCTTTGTGGTCTCTACCTTTTTTATTGTCAAAAGGATGACTAAGAAGTCTCCAACTTACAGTGTCATCAGTATTATGATCTGAGAAACAACACCTACAGAATCTATTATTCATTAAGTGTAACCAATATATAATTTAAAACAGTGGGTTTTGTCAAATAATGTTAGGTCAGCATAATTTTCTGCCTATTACTAATATCTATAACATCTTTGCCTTAGTCAGCTCTATTTAAATATGCAATCATTTACAGCTTTTGACTATATGTGTGCGCACTCCCAATTTCCAATATTCAACTACTACAAATTTTATGCTGACATCAATAGCAAACTATTAAAGACAGTATTTCATTATTGGTTTTTCATCCCAAAAGTTATTTACAATTATATACTAAGCACTAATATTAAAGGAAACCATTTAAATGAGGTGCTATCTGCTTTAACAATATGTCTGTCACAGAATGAGATTGTGTTTAAAGATTTTATCAAGAAATGGTTGTTTGCTGAGGTTATGTTTTGTCCATGAAATATGCATTTCATATCTCTTTCATTTCATTAACATAATTTAATTTGTGCTTTGCATTTTGTGCATAATACATATTTGATTTACAAAACAAATATTTCCATTAGAAAATGAATTTCATGCAGGCAAAAAAGCAGAACCAAATGATGTATTGAAGGAAAATAAGAAGAAATGAAATGCATTTTCTCAGTCTATTAAAAAATCTATGGCATTGACAGAAAGTGCACTTAGTGCTACATTTAAAAAATAGCACATATGTCAATGTATTAACAAATAGAATTGGAAATACAAATATTTCCCTATATCAAGCCAAGAATCTCTTTATTTTAATTGAGTTGATTTAAAAGCCCAACTACAATTTAATTTTTATTTCATGATGTGGTATACTGCCTGGTGCCATTACATCCATGTAGAATTGGCAGTCAATATAAAAAAGATATTTTACCTTTTAAAAACTTTCTATTGACACCAGCAATAAATAATTTAATGGGCTGAAAATGTGAAATCATTAATTTGTTGATTGTCTTTGAATACCAGGTAGCTGGGTGTGGGTACAGGTAGGTGTGCGAACCAAAGAGGAATATTTGTGTGACGACCAAGTAAATAATGTTGCAGATGAAATTACATGCAATTTAACCGTTCTTTAATCTTCCTATCTGGGAGTTACACCAGAGGGTGGAGGAAAGAATCAGGCCCCAAATACCCCATTATCTCCCCAGCAAGAAAACTGACCAACATGAGTGCTGGGGAGCTAAATGTGTGACTTCTGCAGGGCCTGAAATGGGCACACGTCCTTTAGTCTGGCCAAGCCAGGATAATATTTAGCATCCCTCTGTTTGCATGGGGTTGAGCAGAGCACAAGGGATGCCTGCACCAGCCAAAACCTTCAGATGGCATCTTAAAACAGCTGCCCTGGTGACATAGAGGTGTAGGTGCCAGGCTTGGCCCACAGTTGTGGCCCTGCTGCTGCAGCACCCACAGTTGGCTGGAGAAAGCCGGGGGCATGGCCACCAGAACTGGCCTGGCACCACCAACAAGACAGTATAAACACATGGATATATACAATAACAGACTTTGAGTTGCATCTTCTAGTTGTTTTGGAGCTTTGTGCTTTAAGCTTTCTTACAGGAGGATTAGAGGCTTGCTTTTAAAGAAACAGAGGGTCTGGTAAGAGGTATTCTTTTAGTCTTGGGAGTCCAGAAGCTCCTCTTTAAAAAATGCCAAACGCTGCAAGGCCAGTAAGGCTGAAAAACCCTGCATTATTCTGCCATAGAGAAAAAGTTTAACTCCACCAGAAACTCTACTCAACAATGTAAGGAGAAAAAATGGAGAATAACTCCCACATTTAAAACTATGAGAGATGTTTGGGGAGGTTAGACTGTAAATGCGTTAACCGAACTGGAATTTTTCCAGGACTTTGGGACTAATATCTGTACTCTTATGGAAAGTGCTTGGGATAATGACTACAGGTACCTGAGGCCTCGGTGCTGTATTCGGTGCTGGCTAATTGAATTGAGTAGGCGTACAGGCCTGATAAAACCAAAGGGAGGTTGGGTAGGGAGAGGGAAGAAGGTGAAAAAGAAAGCAAAGCCATGAGACTGCAGTATCCTGGTAATTAGCCTAAACAAAGGCTGCAGATCCTGCCGCACAATGGCTGAGAGCGCTGAGAGAGGAGTGAGTACACCCAGCCTGCTGTAGCCTGGCTGCTGCCCCTCACAGCTCGCTCCCTCCATGCGCCCAGGAGAGTAAGCCTGGCTCAGCTGTGGTCTCTGTGGCCTGTACAGCCTTCAGCAGTGCCAGGGCATGTCCCACATCCTGCAGGTCCCATAAAATGGATCTGGCAGCTGCCCACTGGTGACAGCCACACCAGGAGCTCTGCGGAGCTTTCCCTCAGTGGGGCCTGGTCACCAGACAGAGATTACATGGTCTCATCGCCTGCCTGAAGGTGCCAGGGGAAGGCTTGGGACCACCCCACTTTCACCCTGCGTCTCATGGAGGTTTTAGAAGTCTCTTCACACTTCCTTGCCCTTTTTTAATATAAACACAAAGTCCTCTATGGAGAGAGCAGATGAGAGAACAGCCTTTTCCTGGTTGTGTTGTTTTGTGTGGAAAACCACAACTCCAACCCTTTTGTTTTTGCTGGCATGCAGCTTGCCCCATGATGGTGTTGGTACTGCTCAGCGTGCACCGACAGGGCTGCAGCTCCATGCCACAGCCCTGCTAGCAGCTCTTGGAAATGTATGCTGCATATGTCCTCTGAAGTGAACCACAAAGTCACGTCTGCAGCCCAACCTGTGACAAAATGAGTAACATGAGCCTGGTGATCAGACCTAGGAGTAATGAGATGCACCACCTACATTCATGAGGTATAATAAGACACCCAGTAAAGTTTAAACATCACAACTCCCTTCCTGACAATATTGGTGTGTCAGAGTTGGGGTAAAACTGTTTTGAATAAAAAATAAAATATGTCTAAAGTATTAAAAGAAAAAAGCTTAGCGCCTGCACACACAAAAGCAATGATCTAAGGGAAATCACCAGTTGCTGTTCTGTGAGGTATAAAAATAAACCCTTGTCTCTTTTACTTTTACATCCACTGACAAGTGACTATATTAGCATTAAGTGAAAAAGCAGATGAAAAGTAATGTCTTTTATTTAGCTCCTACCTGAAACATATTTAAGTTTTCTGCAGCAAGTGAGATTGTGCATAGGGGTTTGAAATCATGTAATAAGATGCTGTGTGACGTTATCTGTCCACCAAGCAGTCACTCCAGGAAGTAAGATTGCCACTAAATCTTGGAAGTGAAGTTAATGCAAATAACTTCACGCTTATTTTTTTTCTTTTTCTTTTCTCTCTCTCTTTTTTTTTTTTTTTTCCTAACCTTGTCAGCGTGTCTATAAGATTGTGTACTCCAAGGAAACCTGCTAGGATACCTGCCCATCAACTAGTCTAACATACTTCTCTCATTTTTAATATGCCAAAAATGTTGAGCCATGTATTGTTTCTAAATGAAGCACATGTGTGCTGCAGAGTAGAAACAGAAATGTGCTGATACAGGAAACTCAACTTGTTTGTTAGCAGTGATATTGGAAAAAATCCATCTCTCCTAGCAGGACAATCTCATCATATTAAAAGTTATGGATTTCTTGCTTAAGCATTCTACACTAGCTGCAGAGCTGTATAAACTTGCTTCTGCTTATCAAGCGAGCCAACAATACACAAAAAGAAAATTTAACATCTTTTAACATTTCTGCCTTCACATGGGAGTTCTCATGAAATGAGTTCTTCAATTATCCTGAGGGATCTGTTTAGTGAGTTGGTACTGTTTCCTGGCTTATAAAAGCCAGTGCATTACTATGCAATATTGTGTATGTGGTATTGAAATGAGATCAACATCATTGCTTTACTACATTTTAAGCAGAAGTTAGCACATGTTATAAAAATTATAAAGACTTCAGAGTCAGAAATTCTAGCAATGTATTTTAAAACCTATACTGTTTTTGCTGGCAAAGTATCAGAAGTATGTGAAAAATGAACTATTGGCGGCTTCTTTCTTAAATAACTAATGAGGATTAACCAATATTGAGCAATGATTAATCAGAGGATATGTTTTATTTTCCTTTACCTTAGATAACAGAGGACATGTGGTTTACAAATGATAAACATACCAAAGTAAAATTATTAATTTCCAAATAAAGTTGCAACATTACTCTTATGTGTAGAAGATAATATATAGCCCTGTATATGAAATTCACTTCAGGAAAAACTTCATTGACTACAGCTGAGATTAACTGCATGTGACATCCAAGAATGTTTCAGAGCATCATTTATTGGATTGACTGTGTTGTACAAATATGCAAAATATTTACATCTTTAGTTCTCCAAATTGTGAAGCTGTTAAGATCTGTCTGTGAAACGAAGTTCTAACAAGCCAGTTTGTAGGTGTTCCCTCTGAACCCACCATCCTCAGCTCAGTCTGTATGTTTGGGCATTTGCGTTTATGTGCATGTGTGTATGCATGCACAGATTTTCAGTCCTTACACTGTAAAAAACTTTGGAATTGTTTGACCCTGTAAACACAAAATTCATGTATCTCACCCTGGGACAAATGCATTCGTTTTAAAAGCAGCATATGGGCAGCCTTGGACTGATGTTAGTTTATTGTCATTGCTTGATAACGTTTAATGGAAAAGATACAAGAGTGCCAAAGAATTTTAATTATTTTTGTGATAAAGTTATATGTTTGGCCTTGAAAAAGTGGAGATAATGCTGGGATTCATTATTATTCCCAGTGTGTTTAAACAGACGACACAGAATGCAAACAAAAGCAGATGAAATTTGAAAAGTATTATCAATATTGCAGATAGCAGATGCCCTTTCCAATCAGAACAAGCATATCTTCTATAGCAACTTTATGGTTGAGTAGTTTATTCATTTCTATTAGAAGGTTGTACGTTTCTAAAATATGTAGATGGTATCTAGAAAACCAACCAACCAGTAGGGTCATTTTGCTTGTTTTCCTAAATTTATTATTTCACTTTTGGAGGCTTGATCTGAGGTGCATTAACATGGGAGTGAAATCTTATTGTGTCAAATCCTATCTTGCATATGACCTTTCATGTGTTTTGCTGTGGTTCTGAGAGGGAAATGCTAAGAGGTGTCTATCCTGCAGGGTTTTGCTAGTGTTATGTTTGTACTGCTGTAATTAAAGCTGGACCCATCTTTCTGATTTCTTTTTCTTTTTCTTCTTTGGCCTTATAGCTTGAAAGAAAAATGTTTCTGTAGATACAGCATCTAATTCAAACTTATATTCTTGTAACAGGTTTTAAGAAAGCATGCTAAACAGTGGTGGTTAATTTCAACACAGTGAGATCAAAACATGTTTGAAACAATAAAAAGGTCTGCAGAAACATGAATTTAATTTTTCTGATAGAGCACCAAACTCCCTGATAGCAAACCTCTCCAGTGTAAACAAACAAAAAATTGGCTTGAGGATTTTCCAGACGGGTTCCCTCAATGTGAGCAGTGGGCCTGGGACCCATGCATCCCCCAGTGGTTTTGTTGCCTGCAGCAGGGACCCCATAGCCCAGAGGTCACAGTGCCATATGCCCCCGCTGAGCCACGCTTGGGCTGGACCCCAGCACCCAGCATTTAGAGAACATTTCCCCACTTGTGCCATAAGCTAATAAAACCAGGTCTTTTGGTACAGCATTGGTTGAAGGGTTGAAGCTTTCATTCTGTATTTTGCATTTTGAAAGAAAACAACAAACATTAGCAATTACTTTACATTAATTTATTGGGCCCTAAGGCCACAAAAATTAATTTTTGATGGTGAAAAATGTGTGTGCTAGTGCATTTCCACTGCAGAGAAATGGTGAACACTTAGATCTTTGGAAAATATATTCTGAACAGTTTCCTACTACTTGCCCATATGCCAATTATACTTTCAGGTTTGCATCTGAAATTCTTATCTGCCTAGTAACATCCTATCCTCTGAAATATTCGTGGTCCACTTTGTTGTATTTAAAGCAGCACGTAAGTGGTTCTCTACATGCAAGCACACAAACTAAGAATATTCCACCAATCATTTACAAAATTCTGATTCTCCTCTTATAGAATCTCAGGTTTGGAGGATGTTGCTGTGAGACCTTGAATTCAGGCATCAATAGAAGGACAATGAATCCTGTAAAAAATATAAATATTCAGTCCTTGGGCAGTCATAACAGCTAAAACAAAAAGGCATCAGAAAAAATCTGCTGTGGCAATGAGTACAGCTAAATGTGGAAGTTATCCCCAGGTGAGGGTTTCAAATGGCAGGGGCCAATTGTGTTCTTAGAGGCTGTGAAGAAAGGAGCAGGCTCTGACTGCATCTTGGGGATGTTCCAGCTGAGCCTGGGCCTCTCAAATGTTACATCTCTGGTCTGAGGGTCCCACATGGATGTGTGAGGTGGGGAGGAGGAGGAGGACAGGACTACATTTCCCATGGTGGCCTTTGACTGACCCAGCCTCTGAGAGGCCTGAAATTGGGCAGGTGTTGGGGTATTGCACCTGGCTGCGGTGAGGTGGCAGCAGCTCTGCGGCTCCAGGCATCAAAGCTGTCTGCAGGTACCTATAAAGCTGTGCCAAAAAGTGCCTATGGTGTGAATGTGGGAAATGTGATCACAAGATAATGGTAGCAGGTGTTGGGTAGCTCCTATGAAGCTTTACAGTGTGAGAGTTTGGAGGGAAGGTGAGGTTTTAGGACATCCCATCTTTAAACTGCGTCAGGAATGTGTGCCTGCACCTGCATCATGGCATGTTTTCTTAATATTGCTGTGTATCACTCACAGGTAAGGCAGAACCACACCTCAGGTCAACCCTGAATTTCCTCAGACCACAGAGAAGTGTGTGTGAAAGCTGCCCTGGAGCTGTGGCTCCAGACATAGCCCTGCAGCCCCCAGCTTGTGGGGGATGCTGGTGGCTCCCCTGGCCAGAGGAGCGAGTTGGGCTCATGCTGCTCGCTGCCCCTGCCTACACTTCTTTCCTGCTTGCGCATATCCTTTACTCTGGCTGTCTTCTGTTACAGCCCCTAATGCACGTCTAATATAATTTTATAGAGCAATATTACCCAATATACACAAGCACGCGGTCTTTGCCTCTTCCGTAGTGGAGGCACAGCACACTGCGCAGCCCACCCAGGGCTCTGAAATGTCAGCGCTCTCACTGCATTTACGGCTGAGCAGCATCATCCCAATGCATCCGTTACTTAGCAGGCTTCCATAATGAATGCTCTCCATAAATATAAAAGCGTTTCTAGAAAGTAGAGTGTTTGCACGTTATAAAAAGCGCTGGTGCTGAGTCATGCTCTCACCATCCAGAGGGAAATGGCTGGTGATTGCTTCATGCCATTTTGGGCAGGGCCACGGTAACTGCAGGGAAAACCTGGCCACCACAAATGACAACTCATGCTGATCTGCTGCTGCACACGCACAGTGCCATCTGTTAGCACATGTCACTATAGGTATGGAGATGTATTGTATAGCAGACTTAAGTCTATATTTCAAAATTGCTGGGAAGCAAGAGGCACACAAAGGAACTGTAATAAGAACAAAGTGTAATTAAATTTTGCTCTAAGAACTGCCATAGTCAGTTAAATCAGACCAGTTTAGATGTCATTATTTAGCCAATAGAGGAAATCTTATTTATAGAAGTCCAGGTCTGGCTCCACTTGTTTTCTGATAAGCAGTGGTAGGCTATTGACTTTAATGCGTTATGCTTATAATAGAAAGATGCATAAATAAACATAGACAAAATGAGGGCAGACGAGCACCACTAAATTACCTCTGCAATTGTCAGTGTCCTCAGCTTGGGCAAGGGCCTAGGCTCAGGTATCAATTCCTGTTTTCGTCTTTTAATTGATCTTGTGGAGCAACTGTTATCCAAACAGTAAGAGAAAAGGATGGTCCCTTCAGGAATCTGCTGATGCTGTGGCTCTGTGCTGTTTTGTCCAAGAGTTGAATATCAAACATGGAGAAACGGGGGTGAATTACACTCACCCGAGGAACATAGGGGAGCATGGTTTATCTAAATGTAGGAAAGCATTTTTTTAAAAATGAAGCAACTGCTGGAGGAAACTTGAGAGATGGTATATGGCCATAAATGCAAGTAGAAGTGGTGTCCCTGGCAGTATTCCTGGGGACAAGGCTGAAAAGTAACTGAGGTGCACTGGAAAATCAGCAGCTGCAAGGGGTAGCACACCAGAGCACTAGGTTTTCAGTGGAATCTCTGTGGTGCTCATGTTCAGTCTGAGGTGGAGAAATGGTTCTGGTATTTTCAAGTCTTGTTCTGAGCAGCAAACGCAAGCAATCTTCATCAAAATTGCTGGCACATGGTGTTCTTGCTTTACTTTCCCACACTCCAAGCACTCAGAAGGTTTGGATGACTGTCTGGATTTTTGTGGTCTGTTAATTAAGCTCTTGAATGTTTTGGAGCTTGCCAAGCACAAATTAAAATGAGTGAAGCAGGGAAGGGTTAAATATCCCATGGAAGCTCACTCCCCGGTTGTGCTGAGCTGATGCCTTGGGCTTCAGATGCTGGAAGCTGCGAAGTGCTTGCAGGTGAGGCTGTCTGGTGGTGGCTCCCTGCTGAACCAGGTGGCTGTGGTCGCTGCCACCACCCTGGAAGTGGCCTGCTCCACACACCTGCGTGTGATCTGACTGCTGCCTGGATCTCTGGAGTGCCATCTGAAAAAGTTTTTGTGTAAGATTTTAATGGCAGGAATTTTGAAGCACGCATGTTATTCTTTTGATGGAAAAGAGACTGAAAACTTAAGGGGAAGGGATGTCAGGGAAGCACAGAAGTGTTTTCTGTTTGTGACAGCAGTTGATCATGTTCAGTGAGCGCTGGTCTCCATTTGAGAGCTTTGAGCAAGGGGGAGATCAAAGCTGGAGAGATCTTTGACTTCTTGGGTTGCAGCTTGCTGTTCAGGGAATTTATACATGAAGTGTGCGTGTCAGGATGGGCAAATTCTCCTGTATTTTACCCTGATGTAACCTGCAGTAATTGCTAGACATCCTGAGGTGCTGACTCAAATGGGAACACTGGGAATGGAGTGCTTGGGGAAATTGGGCTGAAAATCTGTGTATTACCAACAGATTCCTTGCTGGCATGTGTGATTTAACCCAGAGCTGTGACAGATCTGCTGGTACCTCAGTACGGTTGCTCCAGGTCTGTGGTGATGCAAGGGGACATCAGGATGTGGGGCTGGTCACGAGGTGCCAGGGACTTGCTCTCTCCTTCCCCTTGCTCACCTCCTGCACGTGGAGGTAAGTGTGTGTGTAATGCTAATGTACAGCCTGCATATTGTACTCATGGTGCTGAAAACACTGTCACTGTTTATGCTAAGAAAAATGGAACCCAAAGGCCACAGAATGAAATATAATTTGTTAAAAACGGGGAGTAGCATTGATTAAAATGAAAGCCAGTGTTCCAGCACTTTACCATGGAGAAGTATGTCCCCAGGTTCCTTGCACTTGCCCTGTGATTATACAATAGATTTTAAGTCTGTGATATCTACAAATCTACATCAAAATGTATTCTATAGCTGTAGGAAACAGCTCTGAATTGTTAACCTTCTCTCCAGGTACTGGAGGTAACACACTGTGAGATTAGATGTATATTTTCTTCAAGATATACCACCCATAGAGGAGTCCATATTTACATCTTTTGTTGATATTTTTTATAGATTAAAAGAGTCTCTTTTCTGGTGATAATTCTGCTAAGTACTGTAATTTCCTGCCACTAATATTTGTCTGAGTCCTAGTTTGCAAAATATATTTGAAACCACTTTATAAAGTCTCATAATTGCTTCTTTGTAGAGCTGGTATAATGAGTAGTTTCTTTATCCAGCCTTTATCCTGTTAACCTTAGAGGTGAGCGACTGCTTGCTGGAGTTGTTGGGGAATGTCTTAGCACTGTTGAGCCATTTAATTTCACTACTAATTTCATAGCAGTGACACAGAATTGGCTATGAGCAAGCTTGCAGTTATTTCAAGGGTTTTCAGTTAGCATTGAATCAGGACCTGATTCACTAAAATGAAATTGAAATAAATGCACATGTAGATGATTTTTTTTAATGCATAAATTGATCTGCATTTATGTGCCCAATCCACATTAAAACATTGACCTGCTGTTGAAGGATGGGAGCTCAGCATATAAAGCAGCTCTAGCATCACAAATGAGACCTTGCACCACTAAGTTGCTGGTTTGGGCTCTGCTCCCTTTTGTTGCTCTTGTCCCAGTTGCAGGAAAACTCCTTGGTTAGCTAAATCTTACTCTTAGCTTTCTTGAAAATACAGATTCAAAAAAATTTTTGGCCTCTTTCACAAAGTTAGTGATCAGAGTGCTGTGCTGCTTAGCATGCAGGACGGCTTCTATAGGCTTACTCTTTCTGCAAAGGAGAAATTTGTGTTACTGTAGTGTTTGCTTTAGAAGAGCACAGCTCACTTGTGCAAAACTTGTCTTTACCCCAAAATTGTATAGGAGGTTATGTTGCTTCCCTCTCTAGGATTGCTTTTACTCCAGTGCTGGCTACATGTCAGAGGGGAGGTTGTCCTTTTTCATGAATACAGCCTGAAGTGTGTGGGGGCAGGGGGAATCCTACCATTTGCATCCTGTTCCTTTGCTGTTACTGTAACAGTTGGGTGATCTGAAAGAAGTGTGATTGGAGGGTCACCAAACATGAGAGAGAAAGCTTTCAGTTTGGCATATGAAAAAGTATTTATGGCATGCATTTATGAAATGCTACCGTCATCTAATCTTACTAGCTGTGTATACACTTATAAAGAGAATAATAATCAAGTTTGAGGAAATGCTGAAGCTATATGTGGATTCAGAAAGCTGAGAATTACACAACAATCACGGATGAAATGTATGCTGCCCAAAGTCATCCCCATGGGAAGAAGCCATGGCAAAGACATACCTGCACCCCAATGCGGGCTGCGGGTGGTGCTCACCTTTTGGCAGAGGTTGCTGCTGTAGAGGGACCTGAGGGGCATTGGAGCAGTGAGAGCTGCTGCTCCTCATCACCCACCTCTGGGTCCCTTCTGCCCCGACCCAGCAGCAGCCCCCTCTGCCCTGCACAACACTGGTGGCTGAGCAGAGGTGGAAGGTGCTGACCATGGGAACTGGCAGAGTAAATATGCTTTCGTCACTGAGCTGTGGGACAGGGGACAAAAAATGCTGCCTTATTTTTAGTGGACTGGTTCTCTTCTCTAGCACAGGCATATGACTGCAGCACCATTTACATATAAACTATGATTTAGCAGTGTGCTAATGCCAGCTTGTCCATTGTACAGGCATGTGCACTGAATTCCTGGTCCACTGCAGGCATTTTATCATCTGGTGGCCATTGCTGCTAAATATTAAGGGTGAATTTTGCACTGAAATGTGGAGTTCTGATTGTGCACTTCATTTTGATCTTTCAATGCTTCTGTCATTAGTGACATTGTCATTTAATGTGGACATTCATTTAGGCACATGTCTGGACCTGCCTGGAAAGCATTTTCGATGGCTGCACTCTCAATTCAGGTCTGCTCCTTATCTTAGGCTCTAAGCAAAAGTTGATAGCATTTGAAATTTAATCAGGTTGGTATTGTGCAATTTATCTCCTATAAAAGTTTCAGTAGCTTTTTTGCACACTTTTCTCTACTGTTTAAAAGGAATTCTCAAAAGCCTGGAGTTGGAGGGACATATCTGTCCATGTGCCACTGCAGGCTGAAATTTTAGTACTTCTAATTTGAGCTTGATCTCTTTTTGTGAAAGGTATCCTCAGACATGGGAATTGTTACACCGAGTTTATATACATTTCATAACTAGAAGCCTTGTGTTTGGAGCATTTTCTGCTAATCATAATATGTAGGGAAGGACTAAAGATGGCTATGTAGGAAGAATTTATAGCAATAGTAAAGTTTTTTGTTTGTTTGTTTGTTTGTTTTTTTTTTCCTTATGAGTGAATTTATAGTTTTTTTTTTTTGATTGTTTTTTTTTTTTTCACTGTGAAGACCTATTTAATCCCACTATATAAGAGAGATTCCTATACTCTAATCCAATGTTTTATACACATCTGAAACTTAATTAAATACCATCCTGATCATTAGGACCTCTATGATCTAGTTTTGCTGCATGCTGAGAAGTGAGAATATTGCCCCTCCAAACCCCAAATACAAGCAGCGCAAAACATTTTGTGAAGCCTCTTCCCCACATTATTCAGTTATTTATTTTAAACATTTGGTCTTGAATATCAGAACCTGTACACAATCTACTTATTGCCCCATCCAGAAATTCTCCTTCTGTCTGACCAGTCTGTTATCTAAAATACTCTTGGTCCTTCCAAAAAGCTGGTTTTATTCTTCTAAGTTTCAGATTTAAAATCTGGATGAGTGAGAGATCTGGGATGAGAGATGCATTAGCAGAACTGATTTCTCTTGTTACCAGTTCAAAAGGCTTCAGTATGCAGCACAAATGATTCATAAGTATCCATTGTTCAGAGTTCAGGATAAAGAGTTCAGAATCAAAGCTCTGCTTTAATGTGCGCTCATGCATTTCTTTTTTCAGTAAGAGCATTCTCTTCATATATATAGCAAATGAAATTCAAACTTGTTTAAGCTGCAGTTCTGGTAAATTGCTCTGCCTCTGAAGTTAGCTTAGAATATCATGAGAGTTATAGAAACCGTTACAGATTTTGCTAGTATTGCAAAAACTTAGTACTTAGTTATAATCAAGCAAGAGATGTTTAATAAATAGAGCAGCAAAACAAGTGATCACCTCGTGTTTTTCCTGGTTTTGGACCTTATGTCAGCCGCTTTGGCAGATCCCGAGAGAACAGCCATGCATGACTCTGGCTGGTGGTGTTTTTCTTATTGGCCTTTATCAAAGGGGGAAATGCAAAGGATTCTAATTTACGGGCAGATTTTTGCATGGGAATGCAGGCTGACAGCCAGTGGGCAGTGATTAAGAGGTATTCCGTCTAGACGTTCATCCAAATGTTTGTCGTCAAGTGAGCTGTGCTCAATATTGCTTCTTTCAGAGCCTTTTTTTATCTTTCATTTTAACGTTTCATAGATCTGAGGTACTGTCACTGCCACAATACTGTGTTTTCTCCTGGCATCTTGTATCATGGCCAAGCATACTGAATGGGCTCTCTAAAACCTTTCTTATCAATGGAGTACAACAAGCCCAATGCAATCATCCTTTCAATTATCTTCTTCATCTCAAGTGTCACCAGATAAGTGCTGGCATAGTATTCTTTGAACATTTAAGATATTGTTTTTTGCTTTTTGGCTATAAATGTCTGAATACGGGATAAAGATTAAGATATCTCATGTTTTACCCTTATTATTCGCTGACAAAACTCTGCTTGCTTGATCTCCTAAAAGGTTCTTTTTTTTTTTTTTTTTTTTCTTTTTTTTTTTTTTCCTGTCTCTTTAGTTTCAGTTCTTGTTGGGGTCTGATAAGAATATTGGGCTACCTCTTACACATCATAGTGGGAGTCGCGCCCTGTAGGAAAAGCCTGAGAGCCTGATTCGTTGTTGTGCAGACTCTGAAATCAGCCTGACCTGAATGTAACCTGCTGCTGGGTTAGGGGGCAGGACTGCCCCGGTGGGGTTTTGTAGATGACCAGTGCAGAGAAGATGGCTCAGCCTCTGCTTGCTCTGTTTTGGAAAGGCCTTCAGTGAGTTTACTGTCATCAGGCATAGGAAAAGGGAGGTTTTTGCTTATTTGCCTTGATTTATTTTTATGTGGTGAATTAAATTTGGCTCCGTTAAACTGCAGCCCTTTCTGGACTCTAAATCCAGGAGGTGCTTGTAAACAGACCATAGAAGCAGGGTACCCTCTCTGCAAGGAAGATGATAAATTCACTGCCTCCTGCTCATTTCGAAGTGTATGAAGTGTTTGTTTGTGTGCACAATGTGCTCTGTGCTGTGCAGGTAGCATTTCCCTCCAAGCTGATGTTGGTACCTCTGGGTGCATCAGTGTATTTGGTTCTGGTATCACCAGAAAGGGGTGCTCCTCCTGGTGGGGGAGAAGGACAGAAGGGCTCTCCCATGCTGAGTTGTTATCATCTGAGAGCACAACGTGTTAAGAACTTCATGGCTGCTCATGGGCTATGTGAACGTGGCATCAACCTCACATTTGGAGACTGAAAGAGCAGAAGAGAGAGATCAGCTGGTCGTGGGTGCCAGATGCAGTGTGAGTAGAAAGCCCAGGGCTTCTGGGAAGTCCTGTAGGGTGTGATGTTGCAGAAACAAGAAGCTGGTCTGGGATCTGCAGGTCTGTGACAAGGCATCCATCTGGAGAATGGAAGATCTGAGATTTTACCACTTTCCCGTTGTGGCCTTGGGTCAGGGCCTGTACCTTCCTGCGCTGAAGAAGTATAAAGTTCACAGAATCTGTGCAGCAAGACTGGCTGATACCTGGACAGCTTCACAGTGTGTTCCTTATGCTCAAATCTGGAAACCACTATGAACAGTAGCATTGCTGCAGACAAGCATTCGCCACCACCAGACAGGCTCCCCAGGAGCTTGATGTTGGCTTATGCATAAGGAGGCTTTCTTCAAGTGATTTTTATCTGTTGTTCATTACCTTTTGGTTTGGAGGCTGTTAGGTTAAATTGGCAATATTTCTGAGGTTGTTTCTACATTTGGCTTCTCAAAACACTTTTTAATTTAAGGAATTAATTGCAATGTAATTATGAAAAGCTTTAGGGAAAACACCATGTATGTGTGAATCACAAGGATTGGCAAGTAGGAGATTGGTGTGGGAAGAAAAGAGGAATGTAGGCTTTAGTTCAAAGAGTTATTTTACAGGAGAAGATCTAGTATGATGAAAAATAATCCTTCTAATGAAGGACAAAACCCATGCATTGTACTCCAGTCATACTTTCTTATTAGCCATTATAAAGTTGTGGGAGTACAGTCATGGTTACAACAAAGCTAGGCAACTTACAGAATGGATACAGCTTCAATCTCCTCATTAATCAAATGTTTCATGGTTACACACAGCCACACAAAATGTATTTTCATGCTTACACTTTTCAAGCATTTTTGAAAGTCACGCAATTGTTTTGGTGATTTAAGTTTTAAATTGATGAAAATATGAGGGGAAAAAGGGAAGGGCAACCTGTGAGGAGAGGAGCCAGGCTTTCCAAGGAAGCATTGAATTGTTGCACTGATTGCTGTGAAAATTCTTTTCAATTCCTCCTCTTTTTTTTTTTTTTTTTTTTTTTTTTTTTTTTTTTATTAAGCATTTTAGCTCAGTGTTTTCTTGGGGTAGTTCCTGCAGGACTTTGTCTGAGTCTGAAGACATGAGCTTTAAGGACAATGTCCAAATTCATGCTCAGTTATGGCGCTTCACTGCAAGTGCTCTTGCTCCAGAATGAAGCTTATGGGGAAAAAGGAGTATTTAGACTAATGGGTCACATCAGTGTTGTATAAATGTAGTGACTTTACACAACATTTAATCATTTAATAAGGACTAACTGGTGGGTGATTGTTATTTTCAAAATACATAAACTGAAATATTGAGTCAGGATTTACGAGTCATAAGTACTTCTGCAAGAAGTGAGCTCAGTTTCCATTTGGACAGCCAAGAAAAGTAATAAACTCTGACACTCAGAAGTGACTTGCTGGTGACTATACCTTGTCCTGAACAGGAACCAAAATAAACCTCAGAACATCTTCCTTATATGTTGCCTTGCTGTCTTTGGTTACAAAGTTCCTTCTATCTCAGGAACAGAGTGAAGGGGGGGGAAATATTAGATGAAATAGTTGCGCCAGGGGAGTTTTAGGTTGGATATTAGGATGAACTTCTTTACCGAAAGGGTTGTTAGGCATTGGAATGGGCTGCTCAGGGAAGTGGTTGAGTCACCATCCCTGGAGGTCTTTAAAAGACGTGTAGATGTTGAACTTAGTGATATGGTTTAGTGGAGGACTTGTTAGTGTTAGGTCAGAGGTTGGACTCGATGATCTTGAGGTCTCTTCCAACCTAGACAATTCTGTGATTCTGTGATATGAAATTTAAGTTTTATATTTTTTATCAGATGTCTAAAGTTTTGCAGAAAACATTGGCAAGGCCATGAATATCACATGAAAGCGTTGTTCTTTACTTCCTACCTGTTAGACGTGTTTGTCTGGATTATGGATAGGTGTTGGCATCTAAATACTACTTCAAACTTGAAATGGGGGCTGACTATTAGTGTTTTGGTCTTCCCAGCCATTTCTGGTTGAATGTAGATATGACACCAACTAAGGTGAAGAAAATAGGTCAATAAAAATAGATCTCAATTCATCATAATTTTCCAAAAGGCATCTACATTTGAACAAAGCAGGGTATACAAAGTATGGTGAGCTACCTTCTATCCCGTGGCTGCTGTGGCATGTCTACAACACTCAGGCATATTCTAATTATCCTCTTATTCATCTATCTGCATGGCATTCTGATCAATTATTTTCTTATAGCAGGGGAACAGAAGGTTAAAAAATATAATGCAAATTAATGTGTGTGAATTCAGGGAATTTAATCTTGCAGACATAGTAACCTTCCTCTTTCTTGCAACCTCTTTTCTTGTAAAACTGTTTGAATACTGAAGGCACAGGTGAACAACTCTGTACTACCTTGCTAGGCAAAGCCAATAAGTCCCCGGAACTGTTGATGAGAGCATGTTGGTAGCCAGAACTAAATTCACATCTTGTACTCTTCAGCCCCTCACAGCCTTGCAGGGGGCTTCTGCCCCTGCTAACTGATGGAGTGGACATGTGGCTGGTGTGTTCTCCTGTCCCTTGTCCCTCTGTGTGGCACGTGCAGCCTTGCTGTAATGGGCTGGTATGTTTAAAGTTGTTGAGCAAATGATCTGCATCTCAGAAACTGCTTACAAAAATGTTTTCCTTGATTGTCTTGTATTCTTCAATAAATTTTATTAATTAACGAAGTTGAAGACTCCTTTGTATAGTATGTTGCAAGAATTGTTATTCTACCTCACTGTATAATCATTATCTCCATTAATGAGTGTGTTATTCTGTCACCAATATTAATCTAACAAGAGAAACAAATACCTGGCCCATGATGTGATGCAGGAGTCAGTAGGTTAAATACTCACTTCTGTGAATTGTGATAAACAGTCCTGCAGGAGTGGCCAGAGCGTAGTCAGCAGGCTACTTTTAGAGATACTTACCACATGTAGATGTAAAATAGACAAGCAGTGCTCACTGGTTGTGTGGTGCTGCTTTTGTGAATGGTCCTTCTTCCCTGTCTTTTGGAATCTGCACCTCTCCCTGAGGATGAAACGCAGAGCAAATCAGTTATGCACAGTGGAAGATAGAGCATTTTTATACTTTGCCTTTTCATTTAGATTTGATTCCTTAGAAAAGCTGCTTAAATGGTGTTACAACTGCTTTGATACGGGCTCTTAATTATGAAAAAGTATCACCAGTAAATAGTGTTAGGTGAAAAGAGTGCAGAGGGGACAGGCAAAGGGAACCTTGACTATCAATATGTCGAAAGTATGAGTCCAGAAAGATGCACTTAGTGTTACAAATTCCATGTGAAGCCCATGGTAAAGCTATTTTAGCGGCTTTCAAGAAGGGGATGTATGTCGGTCTTATTATAGTTCCTTGAGAGAATAGATTTTGCACACAGAGGGGAGGAGAGACTGAAGTGTGGCATCTGTCATTTTCTTCCAGAGTTTATGATCCCTTAAAATAAGGTCGAAAATTAAAGGAATGCTTTTCTCTCATATTGGGAGTTATGCTCCTCTTTAAGTGGCCTCATGCAGAAGATTTCAGTCTCTGCTTAAATGGTTGTAATTTTTTGTGGTGCTCAGCTCTTGTTGGTTTCCCTTGTGCCGTACATGAGCTGTTCCTTTGCTGTAGGTGGTATGAAGCCAATAGCTGTGCAGGTGTTGCACTGAATTTAATGCACATCATACTAACAGAAGAATCAAGCTGAGAAGAGACTTCTTTTGTGATGCTGTTAGCTTTGGATTTATATACTTTATTAGCTATCAGGGCATTTTTATTATTGTGGCTATTGGTTAGACCTGCTGTAACTCCAGTAAAACTGAAAGACGTGGAGTTGCAACACTTACAATATGCAGTATGCACACACAACCTGGATCAACCTAATTTCAGCATAGCAAACACAAAACAAAAGCTGTATATGACTTCTTAGCCTTTGTGCACATCTGCATTATTATAAATGCTAATATAATTCTGCAATGATAAATAATTAAACAATTATGGTCATGAATCAATAAGTTTAGCACATTTTTTCATCAGCAAATTGTACTGTATAAACAAGAAATATAAATTACCAAGTCTAATTTTCACTGAAAATTGTAAGCATTTTATATCTAGTAATTTAAAAAGTATTAGAATTCAATGTAAGATATTTAGAACTTTAAAATTCTCCAGTTTTAACCAAACACCATTAAATTGTCATGTTTTATGTTTCTGAATCTGATTAACATTTTGAGATCTGACTTTTGCAATCATTCTCTTTGTTTTCCTCTGCAAGAACCCCCCCCCCCCGCTCAACCTCTGGTTTCTCCTAAGCACAGTTTATCAGCTTGAATCCAGCTTCAGTTGACCTCATTATGTTGCCTTTAAGAAAATATAACATTTAAAGAAAAACATTCCAGAACCTTTCTTCTAAGATTTTGAAAGATCTAGCTATTTTTATCGTGTGCTAAACATTTTGCTGTAGAGGGTGCAACATGGAGGCAGGGAGAAGAGAAAGCTTTTACAATCATGTTTGCATTTAATCGGAGGTCGTAGGGTTGCCTGTAAGCTTTTCTCCTCTCAGATCTTTGGCATTTATAACGAATCTATCACCCCAAATACTGGCACATTGCTACATCATTTAAAAATAATCTTGCCCTATGCTAGATTTTGGGGTAAAAAGTAGTCTACTTTTTTCAGAGGAAAAAGCCGAGTTTGATATTTTTATGAAGGTGTGCATGTTTTCTTTGCTAAGTATCCTGCACAAAGTCAGGATTTGCCACAGGTTACCGCAGTACGGCTGATCCTGACTGTTCACCATCGACATCCTTTGTGATCATGCTTTAACCCAGGGAAATGCTCGATCTGCTCCTACTTTGACTCATGGGCTATTGATGAAAAAACCCTGTTTAGTCTTAGCCAAGGCATGTTAGACCAGGAAATCCGGGAAAATGACAGCTGCAGGGTGGACCTAAAGGGGATGTGTTGGCCACAGGTGCCGTCTTCATGCTGTGGTGGCAGAGACATCCAAGGGCACAGCTGGACTCATTCCCTGTGGTCCAGGGCTCTGTGTGCCCCCACCGGCCCCACACCTGTGGGGTGGGCACCAAACCAGTGAGGGCTCTCATCCTCCTCGATTTAACCTAGAGTAGTGCCAGTGGGCCAGCTTGTTGGAAATGTTGGTGTTGTGTCGTGTCCCTGTGCTGGGATCACTTCTCTGTGGGGGAAAAGCTCATGGTTTGGTAAGCCAATAAACCAGTATTTATCTGACTGCCATGTGTTCGGTGGTGTGAATGAGGCACGGCAGAGATTCTTCATGGTTGCCCCATCTGCTTTTTTTTCTACAAATGCTCTGTCTAAGTGAACACGTGAAATGGGATACGGACAAGGTGACACTATGCTTCAGAAAATTTGAGAAGTTGATATGGTACGGAGGGTGGTGTGACCTGAGAAAGGCAGCTTCCCCTGGCCGTACAGCAGAGTTTCAGGCTCTACAATGATTTTGTCTGGCTTCACATTGGAATTTCATAGTATTTGATGAAGGACTTCATCCACTGAAGTGTTAAAGTTTATTCACATTTTTTTTCCAACAGACTAGAAGCCTCAGGAATCTCCATCAAGCTGGGAGATCAAGGACTTTTCCTCCCAGTTTTAATGCTTGTTGGCAAGCAATTAGTTATTTGTATTACAGAGAAGACTTACAAAGATAGCACGTTTAGAAATGTAAGCAAGTATTTTGCCTTTGGGGTGGAAAAATAGAAGAAAATATTTTCTTCACCTTCCTTTCTTTATCTCCCTTTTTGTTTACCCTGTCTTCATGCTTTTGATGACTAAGAGAATGAAAACTACATATGGAATCTGAAGATCTTTACTTTGATTTTTTTTTTTTCCTTGTGCTGCTGCATCTGCTCCTCTTCCTCTAGCTTTCCCAACATGCTGTATTTCCATTTGTGGGTGTAAGTGTCTTTGCCTCTGATGCCAATGTCACTCTTCTTGTGGCAACCAGATTTTGTTTTACTGTATAGCTCTTAGCAACATGTTTCCTGCATTCTGCTCGTTCTGTTGTGGAGTTCGCACTTTCAAAGTCTGGAGATATAGATTGCTCTGCTTATACATACATGGTTTTGTAAAATCAATTAAAGTCAAACCTCAGAATTCATTCCCTTTCCTCATGCAGAGTTAGTGGTTTTATGTTTCACTCCAAAGTAGGTCTGCATTGACCATCCTTGACCTCCGTGATCCCTATGCACCCAGTATTCTCAGATTCCAATATAAAATATCTACAGAAAATTTCTTATAACCACTAGGTGAAATTTTTTAGCTAGGTGAAAAGTATATATTCATTTTCAAGTTCAAGTATCTCTATTTAAAGATACTGATGTGCTAAAAGTAAACTTAGGTGGTATGGTGAAACTGTAGAAATTTCTCATTTGCCTCTTCGATAAATCAGCGGAACCTGTGGAGAAGTAGTATCGCGATCACACATTTAGCATATTTCTTTATTTTAGGATATCTACATTCAAAACACTCAGATTTCACTTACAAAACTGGATTACAGGATGCACAGCAGGTTTAAAATATTTCAGAGATGTTGCTTTCATGTTTCAAAACCTTGTAAAGCCAAATACACTCACTTCTGAAACTAAATCTTGGTTTTCAGTGTAAAAAAAAAGGGGGGGGGGAGAGGAAGAAAAAAAAAGAAAAATGTTTAATAGCACATATGGCATAATTTCATGTGACATCTGTTTTGTAACAAACAATATTTAGCTCACTTATTTGCTGAATGATACAGTACATACTGCAAACAAAAAGTCCAATGAACAGTTTTACATAGTTTGTAATATATCAATATTTATCGCAAAAGAATGCAAAGCTTAAACATTTAAGCATGTTATTGATTGTAATATGCAAAACATTGATTACTGCATGCTGCCAATGCAAAGGAAGTCTACTGAATGCCTTATGGGGTATGAAAATTAGGTAGATTTCTGAAAGAATAACTGATGTCCTCCCACTGGTGACATTTAGTCTTATGCCCCCTCAACCTAATTTGTGTCATCTTATAGGAGACAGCTGTCAATATATTTAGGATGGTTTAGCTCATAACAGCAGAAATGGTGAGAGACTATTGGCTTAATTGCACAGAGTGATTGATTCTAATGGAAACAACATTTAGAAACTCAAAATGCACTTTCTGTTGGCAGATCTAATAGAATATCATAATGAATTGGAACATCACACATACTGCACTTTCTGCAAGGATTGCAAAAGGATAGTCGTGTTTTTTATTTATTTTATTTTATTTTATTTTATTTTATTTTATTTTATTTTATTTTATTTTATTTTATTTTATTTTATTTTATTTTATTTTATTTTATTTTATTTTTTAAAATTTGATTTTAATGTTTAAATTATTTGTTTAAACAAAACAAAACTGACCTTGAGGTCTCTTCCAACCTAGAAAATTCTGTGATTCTGTGAAAACAACACAAAACAAAACAAAACAAAACTGAAGTAGTACAGAGACATTTTGGGACAGAAACCAGAACATCTCAGTGGTGCTGAAGCAACACATGGGTGCAGTAACTTCCAAAGGAAGGCAGTGTTCAGGTGCATTGGCTGTAGGCACCAAAAAGAATGCACCCACTGTCGTTAGCAATTGCACCCCTGTGAGATGGTGCCAGGTTTGTGGGTGCCTCGAGCTGTCTTTGGTGGGTTCCCCAAAGGCAAACCCTGCTGGGGTGATTCACCTAGGACGTGGGATGATTGCAGCATGGCCTCCCCACGAGCCCCAAAGACTTCCTGGGAGCATGCAGACTACCACAGACCACAGCTGCCGCTCGCTGAAGGAAACCCAGTGGGGCTGAGGCTTGCTTGAGGCTGGGGCACTGCAAGAGTTCTGGCTTTCTGCTTGTGCTCCTCACCAGTCATTTTGGCCATTTTGGCCATCCCCCAGCGTGGCTTGCTTGTCTAGAGGTGTCTGGGTGTGGGCACAAAAGCTGTTGTGGTGCTCTTGTGGGAAGTGCATTGTCACGGTCTGGTGCTGCGGGAGGTGAACCTGCCCAGATGCAGGGCAGCACAGCCTGTGCTGGCTCTGTCTTCCCTGGTGCAGCAGCAAAAGCTCTGGAGTAGTTGCTCTGTGTTAACTCTTTTGTCCTCTGGGAGTTTTACACAATAACCTCTTGTATTTATAGACTCAGTCAAACTATTCATGCATCTGTCTTTAGTCTGGGATTTTTTTTTTTTTTTTCCTTAATAGGAATCCCGTTGCTTTTTTTCTCTGTGTTGTAAATTCTCAGGGATATCTTACTCTTTCCTGAGTATCTGTATGGAAAGTTAGGATTATAAATTCTTCTTTTTAACTGAAAATTATGTGCAGATTGGCCAGAAGCCATCGACATTCTTCTATCTTTTCTTTTTTTTCTGCTCCTTTAAGATTTAGAAATGTGTAGGTTCTAAGGGGATTAATATGTGGTTACAGATTAAATGTTTTTTTTTTTTTTTTTTTTCCTTTTTCCTTCCCCATAATTAGAAAGGTATGAAGAATCGGATGCAAGATTGAACAGTGTAAATCCTCCAAAATTAAAAACATTTCAGAACTGGAATAAATATTAATAAATTGGAGCCATAATGAAATGCTGTAGATATGTAAGGGGAAAAGCAAGCAGGAAAGGAGGGAAGATTTTTATAGACCTTAATTACAGCAGGGTTGTTAGTAAATTTACTGAATTGTAAATGTAAAAGATTCGGATGGCCTGAGTAAAACCACATATTTAAGCCTTCTAAATGAACATTTCTGTTTTTTGAGTAATTTGTACCATCTGTGTCAAAATTCTGAGCCTAAGAAGAAAAAGCAGTGGAACAAATGTTGGTTCCATAAAACAGTCCTAGTTCATTGTTGAAATTGTCACACATTAACATTGCAGGCCATCTGGGTAGACAAAAGACTCTAACCAGATTGCTAAGATGATTTTATTGGTCTGGTATTAATCAGAATGTGGCATAATATTTAAGCAGAAAAAATGATGAGGTGAAGTGGAGTGCCTATAACTACCCGAACTGTGTGGTAGTTGCACAATAATCTTATTACACCATAAAGCACTGTGTTTCTAAGCAAAGATCCTAATTCTGAAACGTAAATAACAAGCTATATGATATTTCCAATTTATAGTTTAAAATAAAATATGAAACTTAAAGAAGTAATGACTGTTGGCATATTGCAATGCAGAGATTTAAAGGCCACAGCATGGTTATATTAAATTGTGGTATACCCACAATCATGTTGGAATTAACTTTAATTTCTTTTTGTAACATTGTAAATCAGATTACACTTCATCTCAAAGAATCCAGAACTCGTGATTTACAATTGATTTTCTACATTTTGAATCTCTACACTATGCAGCAGCTTGCCTTCTCTCCAGGATCTAGAAATGAGGGTATGTATGTGCATGTATGTGTGTGTTATGTTTGTTCTCGAAAATCCTCATCTGCTTTCTCTCCTCTTAGAGACAACTGGAAAGTCCCTCTCCCTCTCAATTCTCCATGATCTTGACTCTTTCTAGTTTTTTTTCCCCTCTATCTCAAAAAGCCAGTGAGTATTTTTACTCCTTTCTCCCAGCTTTATCACCACTTTGAAAATCCCGTCCACCCTTCTGTATGGAGTTGACCTTTTAAATTCCACAGCACAGCCTCTGAACATACAGAGACATCCAAGCACCATGGAAAACCTTGTCTGCTGAACATTTTTACACTTTCTGTAATGCATTTGCTGTGAAAGCTAACCCTGCTGGTGTGAGGTGAAGGTGGGAATCAGTGAATCCATCATTACATTCAAGAGTGGTTGTGCCCAACCTCCTTCTGGGACAGGAGGGGGTGGCTGTGGTGGTGATGGTCCCCATCTGTGGCAGGTGTCACTGCCCGCATCCTGCTCCCTTCCTGGGAGAGGTGCAGCCAGGCTGTGCCTGCATGTTGCCATTGCCAGATTCACAGCCAGGGATGCTTAGATGTGGTGCCGGTCTGCCAGCTGTAGTACATTCCTGTGCCATTTTCCTGGCACAAAATACATGATAGGATGGTTTCTGCTCTGTAGTTTCCTACTATGAAATTCTTCTCTCCCTCAAAGCTTGTTTTGTGGGAAACAACAGTCACCCATACAGAAATTTCGTTAGAAGGAGGCTGAAATTGTCCAAAGTTAAGTATATGTGTAGTTAAACAGGGTGTCTGATGTCATTAAGTAGTACAGATGCCAAACTAATTTAGCATTTCTTTGCTTTTTGACCCCTGTGCTAAATAATTAGTCTGGGAGCAGAGTGAGACGGAAGGAAAAGGCAGACTGTGGAAGAGGGATGAAGACAGCAGAGGACTGGCAGGGGAAGGAAGGGTTGTCCTGTGGGAGACAAATGAGTGGACAGGCGGTCAGACAGACCGGAGCAGAAGGCTGTATGGGGACAGGCTTGGATCAAGAAGTCCAAAACTGTGCAGCCTTTAGGCAGTACGCAGTGCCCCCATTAGTGGTGGGGTTGAGAGGCTGGGCAGAGCTGTGTGTGGCCTGAGGGCTCTGCCTGGGCCTGTGGTGGGTGCTGGCTCCCTGCTGATGCTGGGTGGGCAGCAGGCTGCAACGTCAGGGCCTTGGGCAAAACCTCCTCCCTTGGGGCAGGTCTGGAACTGGGCAAAACTGGGCCCCGCAAGCTGCTGCAGGCCGAGTTCATTGCCTGGGCAGGAGCAGGCCCTAAGGAGAGGTCCTGTTTAATGTCTTGGTGTTTTCTGTTTGAATTCTGTTGCTTGGGCCTCAGATCCACTGGGAGGATGGGTGGCCCAAAGGCACTCGCAGCATACTTGTCTCTTGCTGACCATGATTCTCTGGAAATGTCTCGCAGGCAAATGCCTGTTTGTGACAGACCAGCAGAATGTGTCTGGAGATGAAGCGGTCTTCTCTGTGATAGAGGGCATTTTTAAGCATGAGTACCTTGGGTAATCGTGTTGCGTGGTCTTCTGGCAATATACTGCTTGGCATAGACTTGAAAGGGGATTTTCCAAATTCACCAGCAATTTTCTTTACTCAATTCTCATTAATGTCGTGTTTGAATGTTTAGAAATTCTAAATACTGTTGTTAAAAGATGACTGAAATCTTTGCTATTTGACTAAAGGTTTTTCATGGTTTTATCTATTTAATAAAAGATTTATCAGCCATTACTGTGAAATTGTACAGTATAGTTTAAATTATACCCAATTAAACAAAACAGTTGGGATTGTCAGTTAGCATCACAGTGCTGGCTTGGTCCTTGATGACAGACAGCAATGGTGAGAAGATGTTGCCCAGCCACACAAGTGCTGTGTTATCAGCCACATACAAGTGAATTGTGGAATAAAATGCTATTAACATAGCCAATTAAGCATGGGCATAAGCAAACCAGTTAAATCGTTAATAGTAACCACCATATTAGAGGACTGGTGCTTTGCTGTGGTTCAGTTTGCTCATCTGAGGACCACCCAGAACCACAAAGGTGAAGCCAGAGTGTTTTGTATATCAGAGATGTATATCAACCCTGAGCACAGTGCTCATGGCACTGTCATGGCATGAAAAGCAGAAGTTGTACTGAGGGTGGGATATTATTTTCCTTCCTAGATAAAGATGGTCTCTTTTTTCTTCTCATACACTTTTTTTTTTTTTTTTTTTTAATTTATTTTTTAACTGCTACGTTGTATTCTAGTGTATTCTAGGTCTGGTGGACTCTGGGGCTCTTTAGCTGCTGTAATTAATTGTTCCTTGTAGTCAAGATGCAAGTTTGGAAATAGCCAGTGAAGAGCATGGGCCATCTGAAAGGAAGACTTCACAGGGCACACCTACATTAGCAACAGAATAAACAGTCTGCTATTTCACAGCAGAATAACCAACCGATTGTTTGCTCTCAGATCCCGAGCCTTGCACATGGCCACCAGACCAGCACACCCATTTCACGCTTGGCACTGAAGAAGGGACCAATCCTGCAGTATAACGTATATTTCCTAAACCACCTAAGGTATCGAATGCTTTAAAGATGTGTCACTCTAGTTCTGGTACACGATTCTCTCTGTTAGTTTCCAAAATTATTTTATTATATATCTTCTTAATAGTCTCAGTTTCTAATGAATACTAACCTTGGTTTTGAATACACATTTCTCTGTCCTGGAGTCACTAAGACCTCCAGTTTCTGCACCTTTAATTTAAATGGTTGTTAGTCCATTTTTGTGATGGTTCAGTATGGTCTCCTAACCAGGACTTGTGCTTTCTGTTTCAGTTCAGTATAAATTTACTTTTTTTTTTTCCAGTCAAATGTAGAAACCAAATCCGTATAAAAGTTCCTGTCTGCACTTATAAATGAGAATAACCCAGGAATGAGAAGATTGGAAGTCATTTGAATTTTTCCAGGTGTTAAAACTGATTTCTCTTCCTGGTCAACTGGCTTAATCATCTAGTCTTAAAGGGTTAAGTGCTAGCTATAGTAGATGTCATCCTGATATCAAAAGATTTCTCTGGATGGCTGGTATCCTAAAGCCCAAAGCCAGCAAAATCATTCCTCTGCAAAAAGTCAGCATTGCTTTATTGAAACCCCCATTTGAACAGTGAGGTGAAGCATCACTGCTCTATTTATCTCTTAAGACCACCTTCTTAATCACTACTCCATTTATTTCTAAGACTGTATTCTTAATTGCTGTATGTTTGACAATAGCAAGAGTGCAGTGGGTATTTTCAGTCTGAGATCATTCATAAGAACAAAGTGTTGAGATTTCCTCTTGGTTATTCATCTGCATCCATTTAAAAATACAAAATGAAAAATACTGATCTCTTGTTTATTTTTTTCTATACTGATTAAAAGTAGTCATTCTTTAAACAATAAATGGAGAAGGAATTATTTGAAACATACTGCAGGGGCTCTCTTCAACAGACTAAACGTTTCTTTTTGTGGTGTATAAAACACCTGTTAGGAAGGCCACTTTGATGGTGTGTTGGATTTTGTCCATAGTTATTCAACTATAATGACCTTTAAAAGCAACTTGCAGCAAAACAGAGGGGAACAAAAAGGCAAGAGCCCTGTTTCCAAAGTCATCTGGGCAGGTGGTGAATGCTGTGTTGGCAGCAGTGTCCCACATTATGGGAATACTTTGAGTAGGTGGTCCCACTTTGGTTGTAAAGAAACTCGCCCTGTTTTCAGTAGCTGCTTCACCCATCTGGTGAATGCCTGGTTGACATTATGATGATAATATGTGAACTTCTGTGTTTCCAGCTAGTGTCAGGTGTGTCTATCCAAACTACTTTATTCGTTTGGATATTAGCTATGGTGTGCTCTAGGCTGACTGCCATGGGCCACCCTATACCAGGGTGGACATGGGCCTTCTGTCATTGCATTAAAAAATATAATGAAGTATTCTAGCACTGAAGACAGTTCCAAAGGCTAAAGGTAGGGAGACAAAAAGGCATGTAAGAGAATTTAAACTGCTCTTTTATGAAACCTTGCTGCTTGGTCTGTTGTGGAGGTGGCTGTATGTCACCAGCCTCATTGGTGAGATGTTTTCCATGCTTTGTGGTACTGCAGGTTGGGTGAAGTCCCAGCCCAGGTGTCTGTGGTGTGCCAAGAGAGTGTTGTAGTGGGACTGCAGCCTGGGCCTCCATCTATTCTCTACCTGATTCTTGTTCCTTGGATGTTGCAGGATCGGGCTCCACAAATTAGAATACAAATGAAGACCTTGATTGGAACTTTAAATGGGATTCTTGAAACTTTTCTTTGTACCTGAGGCAGTGCTATATATGCTGAAATTAAACACCAAGCACTTTTGGCATGCTTCCTCGTTTCATACAATCTCTCTAGCAGACTGTTTTCTTACTGTAGTTTCTCTCTTGAATGTATGTTCAGAAACATTGTGTATGTGCCTAAATGCATGCAGCTCTGGGGAGTAACACGTAGCCACAGTCAGCCGCTGTGTGATGTGGGTCGTCCTGCCCCACCAAGGCATGGAGGGAATTTGGGCTTGCTGGCTGCCTTGTTCCCATCCTGTTCTGATTAGCACTGCTGTAGGCTGGGGCCATTCTGGAGCTTACTCACTGACTTACAGGTGCTGTGGCCCATCCTGGATATGACCAAGGGCTGCAGGAAGTCATGGTGCAGTTCTCAGATGCTTCCTGATGTCCAGCCCTACTGCTCCTGAGGAGACAGTCCAAACCACTTGCTGGTGCAGGCAGTGCTTCTGCTTCCTTCCAGACAAGTTCTATCCATCTCCTCAAGTGATGCTCTTTAAAGACCACGTGTGATTGGAACTCTTTTAAATAGCCATTTGAACCATTTATAGATAAAACTGTGATATACCAGCATATAGATGCACAATGTTTTGGAATAGAAAAGTCAGCAAGAAGAATAAAATGAGGGCAAAGTGTTTTGGAGACTGGCCCTCACTGGAGAGGGGGAAAACTGCTGGGAAACCCAGGCTGAAATACAAGTTGGAAAAAGGGAGAGGTTCTGGCTGAAAGAAAATCAGAGGTTAAATGCAGCTGCACTATGCTTTCTGGTGTGTTTTATTGGGAGGCTGAAGCCTGTGTGTGGAATGTTTCAGCTCAAAGGGAATGCAAACATTGTCCTGGGCTCTGCCTCTAGGCTGTGTGCTTTGGTCTTTGTGGATCGTATTTAACATTGGGCAGTGGTATTGCTGCTGCTTTGTCAGGCTGTCAAGACCACTGGGAAATGCAAGCCAATTCTGCTTTAAGTGTATTCTTTTTCTTCTTTTTTTTTTTTTTTTTTTTTCTTTCTTTTTTTCTGTAGACCTTCTAACAGTAAAACAGCTTTTGCCTATGATTACTGCTTTACAACAAGGCATGATGAAGTGTTTAAGAATTTCTGTAACTTTGGAATTATCTTTACATTGGCCCCCATTAAGATTTCTGACAATTGCTGTTAATCTTTAGTCCAGGGAAAAAGGCTTTTTCCACACCATATGGACTAGACCAGATTTATCTGCTGCCTGTTGTCCTTTATGGGACACGAAGCATATACTGTTGAGTGATGGATCATCTCTGGATGTGTCGTGGCCAGAGCATGTTGGCATGTACAAACAGTTGAGAAAGTCCTCCATACCCACATTTGGTCAATGTACTTATTTGCAGCCTATTTTGCTATTTTATTTCTACTGCACTTAGTGTGCATTTTCACGCTCCCATTTCACAGGCTTCATGAACACTGCTAGGCTGGAGATCAGCTTCTTGTGCAATGTGCTCAGTGAAGTCTTCTATTTCCCAACTGTGAATCAGTGCAAATGTGAGCCATTAAAGCCTATGATTGACTCCAGACTAAGGCTTTACTTCCAGTTTATGCACTGTTGAAGGCTAGGTTTTTTGTTCTTTGATACTTGTGTTTTGTAAGAGCCTCCTGTCAAAATCAGTAATGCAAAGTCAACTCTTTACTAATTGATTTGTAATAAAGAAGGTATTTATGTGGCCTGAGAGTTGAAAACCTCAAACTCTGTTTCAGGAAGAGGTTCTACCAACCTACTCTATTTTAGGATGTGTAAGCACTGCCAGGGAGTGGTCTGCTCTCTGGTCCTTTCCTTTGGACATCTGAAGCTATGTGGTACTGACAGCATATGATCAAGGTGTTTGTGTTAATGCAGCTGGTCTTGGGAATGGCAGCTTATTTCTCATTAATCCACAAAAAAAATGGATCTCTTGAAATGATCACAGATCTGACTCCATGAGTAATACACAAATGGATCAGGAGATGAGTAGGGCTTTGTTCTACAGTAGCAAACGTTAAAGTTTCCTTCAGTGGGATCAAAATGCTTGCAGACTTGTCAATTTAAAAAATATCATTTTCCCTTTTAGGATTGTGGTGTCTAGCATTGAAAATTAACTTAGATATTTATGTCCTGAAACAGATGATTGCTAAGCAATTAGAGTAAAACAAATGTATTTGCAAGTTTTGTATTTTCTTCAGTTCTGTTTGCTTCTTCCTGGCTAATTTTACCCATCAAGACTTCTTTATGGCTCTCTTTTTGTGTCTTGTCAACTCAGCTGAGTTAAAATTAAAGCATAAAATGAAATGCTTTTTTAATCATGGTGACATTCTTAAAAACTTGTGAGGTTTCCTGTATCACTAAGAAAGGACCTTCAAAACTTCCTGAACGTCTTAAAATGCATTCCTTAGCACTGATAATTAATGAAGATATAATAAACAGTGAAGCAATATTTAGTCTGTGTTTGAACAATTAGAAATTTAGATGAAGTTCTAATGTGTCAAATATGCTTAACTTTGATTTAAAAAAATAAAGAAAGTCTCAAAAAATAATCAGATCTTTTGCACAAGAATATTTCTACCTAATCTAAATTCTAGTGATACAACAGCCTTAACCATAATATTTTAGTGAGGGGAAGAAAAAAGCTATTCAGTGTTCAATTCCAGACCTTCTATAGAAAGTATAAAAGAATGTTAACGGAAAGAAAAACGGAGTCCAACAGTGGAATTCACACAGCTTGGTTAATTACACAAATATTAACTCATGCAGGTTCTCAGACCAGATTTCACTTTGCTACTTGACTCTTTGTAGACTTGTGTCCCATCGTTACAGCAAAGCAAAGATTGAACAATGCCAATAATCTCAGGCTGTTCCCTGATATTACAAACTTTGTCAGAGAAGAATATAATTGACTCCAGGTTCTATACTTAGCTGTTAATACATGTAACTTCTTCATAGTGTATGTGTGAACCATGGAGCATGGGAAAGCAAATGAAGAGTTAATTTTCCAGAAAGAGCTCAGTTCTGCCCAGTGATGAGTGATGCTGACCAGATTCAGAAATTGACTTATTTCTATGATTAAAGTTAAGCACATGCTTAATCTCATTGTTCTGTAACATCAATATCTGTTCAATCCAGAGCTGCAGTTGGTGTTGCAAACACTGAGTAGAGGTGACTGGGCTTTGTGTCCTGATGTTGCCCACCAAGTTTCTTGTGGACTGGGAAGTGAAAAAGCAAAAGGTGATTGCCTGAAGATGGACTTCTGGGGCTTCTAAATTCTTAATTACAGTTGGTCTTTCCACCTTCAGTTTTCATTTCTTAAGTCCTGAGTGAAATTTTAGTCAGTAACCTTTTGTAACAAATACAGATTTGGGTGGAAACTGTTTGAAGGGAGAGGACGCAAACTTGGAATAATCTGACCGGCAGCACTCTAGGTGGCAGAGAATATTAAACTAGAAAAATTACAAAGGAAAGATAAAAATTCTAGAGCTGTATGTCTGCGGTGTGAGACAAATAACAATCAATAGCGTGCATTTGTAGCCTGTTGTAACTGGGGAAATAAATAGGAATATAATGGTGCCCTCTAGACCTGGTGCTTCTGCTAGTGTGCACATGTCCTTTGCATACTTGGAAATACAAATGCCATGGCACCAATATCTAATAACATCTGAGTGCAAGTTCATTTGAACTGCTTAGATGTGGGGCATAAAACTGACACATGCTACTGAAAAGCTAATTTTATCTTCCTGGGGCTATTTTTGAGGCCTCTTTCATTCCTGAACTATTTCTTCTGTAGAATACCCTTTCTCTGCCGTTAAAACGCACTGAAGAGGCAAGCAAACAACTTGTCTAGGATGCTTATCGTTTGGTTTTCTGTTGCAATTATTCTCTTTCAGGTGAGAATTAGCTCTTTACAAATCTCACCCTCCCTCCCCCAGTAGTGTTTATTAATGCCCACTATCACCTTTCATAGTTTTGCTAGGAACATCTTTATTCCCAAATAAACTTTACTCACCAAGCTGGTGTCCACTAAAAGCAAAGGCATTTTTTCACACCATTTTAGATAATGGGCTGAGTTAAAAAATAAAAATAAAAAAATGCTATTCATATAGTACCTTTCATCAGTGATAGAATTGCAGTGGTTTATGTGAACAGAGATCAGCTTTAACTTTCTTGTTTCATAATCGCAAACATAAGCGTTCTTGGTCAGCTTTAGGACTGATGATGAGATGAGAAAGGTACCATTGTCTGCCCACCATTAATGTTAACAGAATTAAATAAGCTTCTTTTTGTTCCTTGATCTTCAGTTAAAAATAAAAACAAGATTAGAACCATTATAAGCATTAATATCTATTTTCAAACATGCAGGGGAAATGGGAATCCTTAGAAGGCATAGAAGTATACTTTGGTTGGAAGGAAACCCTTGGGAAGAAACTACATGGGCTTTTGTAACGAGTTGCATTCCAGTTAAATAGATCTCAGTGTCCTAAAGTGCATTTCTGGATTGAGGGATAATGTTTGATCTTGATGATACTATATCTGAGAATGTGTAACATCAAAAATAAATTTATTTTCCTTTTAATCACCAAGATATCATTAATAAACTGACGTGATTCTTGGTACCATTTTCTGTGGTGGTAGTTTATAATGGAAAATAACAGGAGGAAACCAGTGCCTCAAAGGTGACATGAATGTCAGATTTATATGGTAATAAGAGACGTTAGATCAATCCTCCAATGTACAAGCTAAACAAAATTGCCTGGTTCTGAAGTTTTCTCATAAAGGTAGAGGCAAAGGCAAAGTGACCTTTTTAACCAAGACCTTAACAAAGGTTTGTAAAACTTTCTGGTCTCTTTTGAGGTTAGTTATCAGGAGATATGCATGGCTTTGCCTGTTGGTGATGAAATTATACTGAATTTAATTTGAGCAGAAGAGCTCAAGCAAGGCAAGTAGCATGTGAAACTTGATGGTTGTATTTATCGGGTTAAAAGAAAAGACATACAGGTACTCCAAGGGAAGTTACAGTACTCTTGGTTTTTATTCCCCTGCTTGATATCTGGTAATTGATAGGCTGAGGAATGCAGCATCATCCATTTCTTTTGTGGTCTCGGTTACCATAGAGCACCTGCAATGTACAACAAAACAACAAACATTTCCTGCTTTGTTTTCCTGGCAGTTTTCTGAGTTCAGTATTTTGGAATTAAAATGAAATAGTGTGAGTCAATGTAGAGCACACAGAATACCTCATTTCTTGATCCTCTGATGAGCATTTTTAGAAAAAAAAAAAAAAAAAACTGCTGAAATATGCATCATAATCAATCTGATGAACAACCAATGGAGAAGGCTTTTAAATATTTAAGAATCTCTGTAGTAGAGAATAGCACAATTTTTTAAAATGAGACTGCAACTTCCTATAGACTGCCACAGAAGTCCTCCATATAAGACTTCCATGCCGGAAGGCTTAAAATATCTAACCCAGGGTACTTGTAGTTGGTATCTGATGTGGCCTCTCTGGATTACGCTCACAGTCTTATTTCAGTTTCTAGGGTATGACCACAGCATCTCTCCACCCCTCTTCCGGCAGGACCAGCTCTTGCTGGTGCTCACCATCCCTGTGCACCTGCTTTTGTTTCCTTAAGTAGTCCAGCAGCAAATCCTTCTTTCAGTGCCACAGATTTCACCCTTCTTGTGAAGGACACTGTCCTGGGCATCATCCATACACTGAGAGCAGCCTGCGGTGCGGCACCCACCTACTGCCCAGCCCTGCCTGCTCCTGCAAACTCCCTGGCCTCAATTTTTAAACACCAGGCACAATTAATCTTAAAATAGTTTGAGCAACAGGGTGGCTTTCTAAATAACAATTTGTCATTATAGATATTGGTTTTTGCAAGGTGAAGGCTTGAATAAGGTAATATTTTTGGATGATGCTTCAGTGAAGAGGTTTTCTGGAGATCTGTGATTTACCTGTTACTACTATTTTGCTATTTAACAAGCAGAAAGCAGCATGTAACAATAATAGTAATCTTAGTTAGAATGGGTTTGATGAAAGTACACTTTAATTCACTAATTATGACAGCTAAAAGGCATTTTTAAATTTGGTGTTAAAATAAGTGTATCTGTATTTCTACCTCACTCTTCCTGCTGCAGAACTCTCTCCTACCATGTTTTTAGTCATGTTATGCAAATGCCTGTTTAAATTACTAGGAGTATTTGTTTTCTATTTCTGCCCTGTAAAACATAATTTTAATACAAATTATTTGTGAAATGCACATTGTAAAAGGAAATAAGGTTTCAGATGGCATTTCTATGATAATTTTACTGCAAATGTTGACCATGTTTTTGTATTTGTCTGTAAAAGGCAATGCAGGCTGTACGTAAGGCATATTTCAAAGGTCTAATGTTGTATGTGACTAAATTAGTGAGGTGGCGTTGGCTTCCCTTTGAACAGTTAGTCTAGCACTAATCATACGCAGCAAAATAGATCACGGCATTGCATACATTTTGTGGGAAGCTGTTGCTCATGCACGCTGTGCAGAGCTGAGTGGCACTGCACAGCCCTAGTGCTCTCTCTTGCCCTCCCTCTGCAGCCAGGGTTTTTGGCTCAGGGGTGCCCCAGACCCTGGACTGGGACTGGGTACATGCCCTGATGATGTCCAGGAGCTGCAGGCTGGGCAGCCCGGCCTCCAAAGCATGGCTGGCACCGCAGGCAGGCGTGATGTATGGAAGTAGGGGGAGGCAGATGCACGAGCAAGGAAGCCAAGGTGGAGGGCATGCTGAATACCCAAAGACTGGCTGTGTTGCTCTGCCAGCGTGAGGAGAGGGTGGAAAACTTTGGGAAGCTTGTGGGGTCTGAAGCATTTAGTCCCTGGGAAAGTGCCTTGTGAATCCCCAGCCAGATCTTCACATTGCCTCAATAAGTGCAAAGCTGCAATTAAAATCACACTTTCTAATTTAGATTAATTTGTTTAATAAACAAAGGTTGGTTGCATTTAAAAAATGTATGCACAAGTTTGCTGCATGTGGGGAGAATAACGGATATTGCTGGCAAGAGATTGCTCTTAATAAAACATCTCCATTTTGATGACATGCTGTATTTTTACTTGGCTTGATCCCCAGCTTTTAAATCCAAATGGAAATTTCAGAAACAAAAAAGATTTTGTGAGGTGGGATCCTGTTGTTTGTGTCTCTGTTGCACTTTTCAATCAAATGACTTGTATGAGACTGAAGTTTGACAAACCTGCTGTACTGTTGCGAGGAAAAGCTTCCTCATAAGATCAAAAACATATAGCAGATACATGTTTTATTGAACATTACTAAAAATAGCACTTTAAACCCTTACTCTGTCTGTAATGCTCTTTAAGTATCTTTTCAACGTTGCCTTTATTATTAAGTCTCTGAGCTTTGGAAATAATTTTGTGATTCTTTCTATTCCACGGATCTTATTTTTCAAGGCACTCGATGTTTGTTTCCTATTTTGCATGCCTGTATGTGCAGTTGGCTGTCAGTCAGCCGATGACTGTTCAGTCGTGTCGGACAAGATCCTAAGACTATGTCCTTAAGCAAATTCCAGACCCAAGATAATGAATGTGTTTTACGAGGCGAATTCTTTAAGGATCTCAATAGAAATGAGGAGGATGTATTTTGCTTCTTGGTGACTCCCACCCCAGGAGCAGGGGAGCTCTCTTGGCCTTTTTTCCTCCCCACCACTGCCTGTGCATGTCCCTGTGCTGAGCCACCCGGCCAGCATCGCCTTCGTGTCTCCATTGTCACCCACCTGCAACTGAAGCTGAAAAGCAGGATGCGATACAAACACAAGGGAGCCAAAAGAGATGCCAAAGAAGTGAGGACTGGGAGGTGTGATACAAGCCAGCTAGGAGAAAATGCCTAGTCAAGATTTTATTAGGGAAAATAGACGATTGAATAAATACTTCTGTACAATCAAATATGTTATTGGTCTTGCATGATGTTATAAACAGCATTTGCTGAAACATGACATGCAAAGCTACATTTTTATGATGTTGTGACTTGAAATAGAGCTAAAAATGGCAGGTAATTGGGTTTAGAGGATTGAGCTCAAATATTGAATTCTTCCCCCTTTCTGAAATCTTCCTGTCCTCCTCTTACTGGAAAAGACACCAAGTGTGTATTGTTCTTTTATTTTTAAATCCATTTTAATATCACCAGTGACACAAGTCGTGTTTCTCTTGTTGAGTTTTCCATCAGGCTGATTGGTGAGAGTATTCAGCACCCATTTCTGACATGTGCCTTCAGTTTACTTTGTTTTGCTTATTTTACTTCTAGCCTAGCAATATGAAAAAACACTGGCATTACCTTCAAACAAACACAAAAACAAAAACCTCCCCCCTTAAAACTATCTATACTTGGAAAAGTAAAGGGGCTGTGTATAAAAATAGCTTATTTCAGTAACCTACAAGGAAGAAAAAAAGCTACTTTTTTTTTTTTTTTTTTTTTTTTTGAGAAAGAGTTAAATGAAAACAATTGTCTTATTTTGGTTTTGTTTGTTTGTTTGTTTGTTTGTTTTTAGGCTAAAACCAGGTCTGTGAAGCTTTGTAAGTATGGGCAGAGTGGTTCTGGTTTAGCTTGTAGAGCTTACAGCCTTTTGGCTGAGGAAGACTTTTGGGTGTGCTGAAACCTGTCTGATACCTTGCCTTCAAGCTTCCAGTTTCCCAGCAGTGTCCCTGCACAATGTGAAGGCACTTGTCCTCATTCAGGGCTGTGTACGTGCTATATTGAAAAACTTAACATGTTATGTATGCAAATGAATCAAAACATATACATTGATGCACTGAAATTTGGGAGTGTCATCTTTCTCAGCACCTCATAGACTGGCCTGGTTGAACAGAGCCCCAAATCCTCAGCTTTCCTAAGAGCAGGTGATATATTAAGACAAGAGCATATTATGCAGTAAGACATTAACAATGAATCTGAAAAGGTATTGTGAATGTTAAAATTGTACTGACTAAAATATACTGAGGTTAAAATACAGGGTAACTTTACAAATCACTATTAATTTCTTTGGCTTTCATTGCAATAACATTGATTTAATTCATTAGAATCCTTTCTAAATCTATATTTCAGTTTTAGAGTTGTCAGTTTCTGTTAATGACAATTTAGCCCATCTGTTCTAACATGAAAATGAGGCTTCATGCAGTAGACATGATAGATCTCTAATAGTTGAAGAAGTAAGAATCTTAAAGGTATTTCATTTGGATTGTATCCACTTTGATGCAATTCACCCTTGAAATCAAGCCTAGTACTATAAACTTTTAACTGTGTAATCAAAAAAACAAAAATGTCATATCTTGTCATTTAGGCCACTGTCTATTTCATAATTTACATCAAAAATTTCAAAACATTCCCACTCATTCTCTCTCTAATGACAGAGCCATAATTTTGGGTGTCAGCATATCAGAATTCCACTGGATGTGATTAGAATAAGAATTAGTTTCTTTAATATGGCCATTCAAACGGTAATATTACTACAGTAAGTCATTCTACTGAACAAGCCAGTGCCACCAAGCTAGGTTACAACTTAGGTTTCAATACAGGTTTAAAACTTCAGTTCCTTGCACAGGTCAATCTTCTGAAGGGGTAATTTTTCAAAGCAGTGTGTGAGTCTTAAGCACACAAATCCAGTTAGCAAATAACAAGATTATGTTCTGTGCACTGCTTTGAAAATTTATCCCTAATATCCTAGAGATAGGAGCACAGTTATTGCACACACTACATATGAGGTATAATTTAAATTGTTTTTTAGTAAGCGGTTCCCTGCATTTGTGTAATGCAGTGTTATTCTGGTGAAAAATGCTCAGCTAATTATTCAGTCTAGAAAAATAAACACATCCATTAAAGGCTAGGCTACATATTAATGCACGACCTTTGCAACCGTAGTGTTTATTTGCAAATCTTCTAGAAAATTTTGTATCCATTAAATATATATGGAATGGGATATTGTTTTTATTGCTGAAAGTTACCAAATTCACATTGGCTTAAACTCAGCAAAATGCAGTGCTCCTTTGTAACAAAGGCGATGGTTCCTACAGTGTGCTCCATTACTGCTTTTTGTTTCAGACTTCTCTCGAATTTCAGAATACAGCTAGGAAAATTAGACTAAATAAGCTCCCACGGGACCAGATTTCTAATTTCTAAATACAAACTATTGAAAATTTAGCTTTTCAAGGGTAATACTTCTAACAAATTAAAAATCAACAAAAATATTATGCTTCTATGTTACCTGTTCAAGTGTATAGAATGTACAAAAACTTTAATCAAATACTCAGGTTTGCTCAGTTTTACATTGTGTTAGTTTAATAGTTTCTATTCTGCTGTTTATATTAATGACATATTCTCATCTAAATATATTGCAATGCTGAAAAGCCATCAAAACATTTCTAAGGTTGAATGAGTGCAGTTGCATTCATGATTTTTTTAATAAAATGATCTCTTTCTATTGAACTGCCTCTTTTTTTTTTTTTTTTTATTAAACAGGGATCGAGATTGTATAATATATATATACATAGTTATAGGAGCATTATAAATACAAACTGCAGCTTCATTTACTGTCTGAATGTTTGATTTCAGTTCATAGCTACACAGTGGGCTGAGAAATGTGAGTTACTGTACATAAAATATGAGGGGAAAAGAAAGAAGAATAAAAAATGAGAGATGCCATTGATTGTTTTTTTGCATATTGATTAAAAGTCTTATGATTTGAAGAAGTTACTGATAATTTGCTAATAGTGATTTTCCAAGAACTAATGCTTCTAAAAGCAATTTTCATCTATTCTCCTTTTCTTCTTTCACAGTCCAGTTTACATTCTCCACTTCTTCATTCCAGTCTCTTTAGTAGGCATTTAATATTTGTAGTATACATATAAAAACAGTTTGATATTGGCTAAATTTGGGCATAGTCCATGTTATGAATATGAACATCTGCAATGGAATTAAAAGCAGCATTCACCAAAATCCAAGTGCAAAGTATCCCAGTTAAGCATACAATTCTGAATGCATAATTTATTTGTCATATTTTGTTCCTTTCCTCTGTGCGGAATGTTTATGAAATTCACAGATTTATTAGGTATTTAGAATTTTCCTTTAATTTCTTTCTGTTTTTCCCCTCTGAGCTTTCTTTGCCTGTAGTTAATCTGTGCATGGACTGGTCCCATGTAATTTTATTCTGTTTCTGTTTGTGACTAGTTTGATGACTAGCCAACCTATCAGGGGTTTCAAATATTCAAACTAGAGCTGAAATTCAAGAACCTGCTATTGCTGTTTGAGTTTAAAATGTATTTTCCTATTAGTAAACTGAGCCATTAAAATACTGGTGCACCAAATAACCCTAAACAGTATTTACTGGTAAATTCTAATGACTGTGAATCCCCCCAGACACTCTGTCTCTCAATCCCACTCCTTTTTCTTACTTTTTTTTTTTGTTAATTTCTGTAAGAAAATTTGGAAACTCTTTGGATAATTCTCTGATCTGTTTTAGCTTGTACTTTTTTTTTTTTTTTTTTTTTTTCCCCCCTGGGAAGATAAACACAAGAAAATGAATCAGGTGACATGCCTTTCCTGAGTTGGTGTTGGTCCAAAATTTGTGCATAATCTAACTAGACAAAAATCAAACCCAAATATTCTGATCATGACTGAGCTGGGAAGTGTTCCACTGAACAAGTTCTGTGGAAAGCAAGGGTTGATGCAACCACGTCTGTGTTCCTGCCTCTCTACCCTAGAAGTCTGTATTTCAAGAAGCCAATTACATCTAAATTCAGAAGAGGAGAGCTGTGTCAAAACCAAAGTTACTAGAGGCCTTGAAAAAATTAGCCCCAGGCTAGAGAGATCCTGTAAATGCTGCTGCTGTTTTGAGCAGAACAGAACACAGCTTGTATTTCTCAGGGACACCTGGTCCAGCAAAGTGCACGTCCTGTCCCATCACTGGTGGCTGGAGTGTTAGATGAGTGGGGATTCTACCCAGAGCTCTTGCTCGGTGTGATGGCAGTCATTTGGTTCGTTTGGAAAATAAGATGTTGAAAAAAGTCTTTAATTCTGGGAAACAGAGGATTTGGTGTTGACTCATACTGAGTTTTATTTCATTACAAAATTCCGGTTTTGTCCTAATTGTATGTGAAGAGCATACCCAGGTTGCCCAACACACCAGGTATGTGACTTGTTTCCCTCCTGAAAAGCACCATATAAAGGCAGCCCTCCATCAGCTAGTTTAATAGTCTAAATGTAGATGCTACAACTGTCACCTTGTCCAGGGTGAGCTTCCACCCATGTACAAATGTGGAGGAAAGAACAGGGGTTTATCAGGAAAAATGAAAGGAAATAGGAAGCAGAATTTCCATAGATCACGGCTGTTTCACTCTTAATATTTAATTAAGAACATGATATATTGAATGCAGTAAAAGCTGAGTGATAGTTGCTAATATTCATCACGTTTACAAGTTTAAGGAAAATATTCAAAAATTTACCCAGAAGTAAGTGCAGAGGTACCAACAGGAAGGCTTTTTGTCATAATGTGGATTGAATATGGCAATCTGATCCATCTTTCTAATAGTGCTGGTAAACAGATTGCTCTAATCAGGTATAAATGCTAATATATATAAAATCTTTACCCATTTAAAAATAATAAATAAAATATTTTGCTCCAATTAATTCTGATTGTGCTAGTAGAACATACAATCAACAATGTTATGCAAATAGTTATTTGTGCAGATGAAATCAATAACTTATTTTCTTTTGTAATATACAGAAAAAAAAAAGTTATTATTAATTGCTTATAAAACTAAATCTTTTGTGGGAAGCCTGCAGGTATTAATCTCATTATCAAGACTTTTGTTCAAAGTCTGTATGGCCATTATTGTTCATGATTCGACCACTCAAGAAATCTTGCCATAGACTCCTATTTTGAAAGTATTTTTTTGGAAGCTGAATGAAATTAGTTCTTTGAGAGCTAAGTAATTGTAAAGTTACATTATCTTATGGAAAGAGATAACTGATAAAATCTGACAATTTCAATTTTAAAATGGCTGTTCCTTGCTACAATGAAGTCATGATAACCCTAATATTTATAAATCTGTAGCTTACCAGCTACATATACATAGTCATGAAGTATCAGTTACGCTTACTGATAAAATTACTTTAAATATTGATTATAAAATAACCCATGTTAACAAAAAGTATATTGCTTGCTCATGCACACAGTATTGTTTGCTTCATTTGAATTCCTGTAACTCTAATTCTTTTCTCATTTTTGTTTTATTTTCTTGAACATCCATTGTTCAACTTGGTCTGATCAATAAAGAGGAAAAGCTTCGCTAATTCAGCTGTAGCGACAGCCCCATGTGCCAGTGGGTTCTGGGGAAGGACCTACAGCCCCACAAGGAAAACGTGGCAATGTTCTTAGCTGTCCAGGAGGAATGAGCACACTTTGGTTAAGACTTTGTGCACCTAGCTGTATATCCTCGAGAAAAATTTTAGTGTCATCTTTAAATGGATGAGGAGAAAAGGACAGTCCAAGCTAGTAATACAAGCAGCTAATGCTGCTCACTAGTCTTTAGACAGCTCTCCTTGTCATGCCTGATCCTTGGAGAGCTTGGATTTAAAAATCCTCTTGCGGTCACAGTTCTTCAGTCTTGGATTAACTATGGAATCCTCTTTGCCACTGGACATTTGGCCTTGTACCCAGTATGTGTCCTCGGTACCCAAAGAGATGTCTCCATGGTATCTCCACCATGTCTTTGAAGAGGTGCTGCCTTCCTTCTCTTATATATGCAGAAACTAATGGGGCACATGTATTCCAGAAAAGGGCCAGTGCGTCTTCACCAGTGAAGCTTTTCCCACCCTAAGGTAGGTGTTGAGCTTCTCTACCCTTGGATGTGGTTCTAGATATATAGTGCTGATCCTGTGCCTGTGCAGTTTTCAAAGTCATGCCTGCTGCTATCAAAACAAGCTTGAATTTTGTCTTCAAAATGATATCTGCTTTATTCACAATCAAATTGTGCAAATCATGATTCTTCGATAACTTTCTTCCATGTTGTTTTCAGACAGAGAGCTAAATAACCTGGAGTATAGTTGTAACTTCCCTTCACAATGAGAGTACCTAATATCCAGGATGCACTCTATGGTAGCAAACGCTACTGTGTAAAACAGAAAACAAACAAGCAAATAAAACCAACAAACCAACAAACAAGAAAACAACAACAAAAAAACAAATCCTCAGGACAGCTACAGCACTGTGCAGAGCAATTATCTGTTTTGAGAGTCTTTAGTGTTTTTTGCCTTTTTTTTTTTTTTTTTTTTTTATGACTCCATCCACTTCTAAAGTTTGCCATGAATCACAGCAGACCATCCAAAGTGACATGAAACATCCAGCAGATCAGAAGCAGCAATTTCATAAAAACAGTGTGTGTCTGTTTTCCTGCGTGTAACTTACAGGATGGCTGGGTCTGTTTTTTTTTTTGTTGTTGTTGTTTTTGTTTTGTTTTGTTTTGTTTTGTTTTTGAGAAAACATAGCATCCTGAAGTTGTAACTCTTGTTATGCATGGTGTTTCATTCATGTAAATTTTTTTTTTTAATGTGGGTATTAGGATACATTCCCAACACGTTTTGGTGTTATGCATTCCTTCTGCCTTGATTGTGGCATGAGGAAGATGTTGCCTGTGTGGGTGAGGCCTGTCCACCTCGTCTGTGGGACAGACAAGAAACTTCATAGTTTCACTGTCAGTTCCAAAAATATAAAGAAATAGACTCAGAAATCTTCTCAGTTTATAGAATCTGTTGCCAATTAACTGTGCTGGGGTGTGGTTAACACAAACTAATCATACTCTGGAGTGCTAAAATGTACATGGTGCAGCAGAGTGCCTCACGTCTCCTGGGGTGTGATTATTTAATGATAATGATGCCCCCTGCAGAGGCACCTTATTGCTCTTTTGCAAAAACAATCTTTATTGAGGGGAATTAATTGCATTGTTGTTGATAGAAAGAAATAAGTTAATATTTTGAAATGATCTTTCTGGTTTGCACAGCTTAAAGGGATGTTCGCACAATTATGTCAAATAAATGACCTGCTTTGAAAGTTTCTTAATCTATTAGGTCTGGATTCCAAAACCACTCTGGAGATACATGTTCTCTGAAGATTTGATTTCGCTGTGAGTTTTGAAATGCTGAGAAGAGTTAATCTTTCTGTTCCACGGATACCTTGTATTGCTGCCTAAAAACTGATCTCTTCAGGGTCACTGACTGTGTTTTCTAGTTAGAGGCAAATTTGCAGTTATACTGGATTCCCACAGCATATTTACTCTATGCAAAGTATCTGAGAGCAACTTTTATGGTAGGGTTTTTAATTAGTGTGATGTATAAAAGCAGCAAAGTTAATAAGGATGAAATTTGCTGGTGTGCTGACTTCTATGGAAGGCAATTGCCTTAGAGTCATGGACATAGCCTAGTCTTAAATATCCATCCATATTATTGCAATGGCACTACATAGATTTTGGAAGATGCAGCTCGCAGTTCACAAATGAAAAAGATACAAGCAGCAACATACACTTTACATACTCCTATCCTACCTGCTAATTTATCTCCAGAATAATCGCTAATTTACTTATCTCAGTGCTAATGTTTGCCACAGTAGTTTGGGTTTTGTTTCTCACTTTATGGGAGTCTTTGCATCATTTTTATCACCTGCTTGCTTTTTTATACTAATGGTTCAATACATCAGCATTACAGTAATAATCTAGGTATATATTCATTGTAAAATGATGATTTACTGCAGCAGGACAGATGTATTTACCATGTATGCAATGTTGCAACAAATGAAAACATAAGAAATATGTGGCCCTGTGTCAGCATATGTGTAGGCATATCTGAATGTATAAACGGGTGTAAAGCACAGCTGCTTGAAGTCACCCACGCTCATTCCATGGACAGGACCGCTGAACAGGATGCAGAAATCCACCACAGGGCTGCTACAGGCGAGCAGGAGCTTGTGAGCCAATCTGTTGCTTCTGCTGTTGGTGGCCCCAGCTTGGTGAGGTTTGGTAACGAGGAGTGTTAGTCACTTTCAGGAGGGTTTGGCATGCTGCTCTTTCTTGCTGGGGACATGATCTCTGCTCCTTCCTGTCTGCAAGGGGGAGTGGTACACCCTAAAACACTGCTTCATAAGGAGCCATCATCATGCCTTGATGCTCAGGGATTACAGGACAATTCAGGCTGGAAGGTACAATTTGCTATATATATGTGCGTGTGTTTCCTCATTTTTCTTAATGAACTGCTCTAATATCTTTGAAAGGGAAATTTTCATTTCATTGGCCTCTTCCAGGGCACTGCCAGTTGCAAATATTCAGCTGTGTGCCTAAAGCCCTGATCTGCCTGGTGATGTTGGATTTTCAAATCATTTCTGTTGATACTTTTTAATAAGTTGGAAAACCCAGGTGAGCGGCTCATTAGAGATGCTTATATCCAGTCTAGTAGGGCGTGTGGTTGATGCTGGTCCTCTGTTGGTGGTACTGAAGTAGTGCTTTTGGCAGTGAAACAGCTTAATCTAACTTTGACGTTGTCAACTGGGAAAGAGGCAAAACCAAGTCTAATCTCAATATCTGGTAGCTTCTTCCTGGATGGGCTGGGACAAAGCTATCTGGTCTCAGCTGTCGCTCTTTGCGCTTGAATTCAGTCACAATACTGTTTATATGTTTAAATCGAATAATAACTTCAGCAGTATTGAGCAATCATGACAATTAGGTGTCCAGCTCTTGCTGTGGATATTTTATGTGCTGTGCTTAACTTCTGTTTACAACACCATAGTTATTTTTTGGATAAATATCCCAAGAAAGAAGCACATAGTACTTTGATTTCACTCTTTAAGTCCTGTACCACTTACAAGTTCCTTAGTTTTTAGTTTTTATTTTCTCATTAGGTTTCTCTAAGCCAGAGGTCAGTCCTCCTTGTGACTGGAGTAGGATGCACACAATAATTGATGACAGTCACAGAGAGGGGAGAATTTTGTGCCCAATGCAAGACAAAGTTTATGGGGAAAAGGGATTAGTTCCCAAAGCAAACTGTGGAATGTGTCAAAGAAAAACCTGTAATGGCAGAAACCAGCATCAGTGAGAGAAAAGCTTAAAAAATGTTAGAACAAGTATTGAGAAAAAAAAAAAAAAAAAAAAAAAAGGAACTTAATTAAAGTATTTACTTTTTGGGAGATGTCTGTGTTGGAAAATTTGTGCCTGGTCTTGATTGTCAGGCTCCACAATTTCTCTTTCCTCCCGCTTTTAGCTCAGACAATAAGTTGAGCTGATCAGCAATTTCCCCATGAAATAAGAATAATAAAGCCATTTACACCTGATTTATTGGCTGTAGATGGGTGCTGGACCTACATGAAAGTTCTCCTCTTTGCTGATGGTGGTGGTGGACCGGTGCTTGAGGGACGGGGTGCTAAATATGGAAGGCATTCAAAGACAGGAAGGGCCATCCCGGGGAAAACAGAAATCTCCTGAAAGCTGTGTTGTATATATGCGGGTTTGTTTAGTGTGTGGCATATAATGCACTTAATCTCCTTACAAAGTCACTGCTTAGAGAGCAATATGAAAGGAAATCCTGTTAAAAGTTGGCAGTATAAATTTGACATCACATGTAGCATTCAGCTTTGTGCTTTGTAATTGCAGGGGACGGAAGAATTGTTTATTCAGAGGGGAGAACAACACTGTAAATTCCAGGTGTGAGATTAAAAAATAACTAGATTCATTTCAAAATCTCCTTCCTCTTTGTGCCTCTTCAGTTCAGATGGAGTCAGTCCTTGCTAGAGCTCTGTGAAAGAGAGGTCTCTGGTGAAACTCGGGCTCTGTGTGAGGGAGCAGGAAGGAGGCAGTGGAAGCTGGTGCCTCTGGTTTCCCACTGTGATGCTCTGCAAGGCGCTCCTTGCCCTGCCTCCAACAGTGATTCCTCTGTGGGTCTCATTAACCTTGGGAAATTGGGCAGGAAAAGGCCAAGAGCATGGTTCTTCTGGAGTCCTTCCACCTGTGCTGGGTTGCAGAAGAGGAGCTTGTTGCAGGGCTGAGGCCGTGGGCTGGGCTGGGTGTGCTGGGCCAGTGCTAGGACTTCCCAAGAGTGTCAATGCCATGTCCACAATGGAGAAGCTGCTCCTGGCTGCAGACCTGGGGCAGCTGTGCAAAATGTGGGAAACACTTTCCAGTCGAGAGCAAGTTCTATATGCCTAATGAATGTGTGATGTTCTGATGGGTAAATACAGAAGAAATGCTGAAGAATAGGCTGTGTGTCTTGTCAGAGTTCTTAAGTTAAATAGGGGCACTTTGCATCATTGTTTTGATCTTCAAAATAAGAGAAAATTGAATGCAAAGAGCTGTAGGGAACTTTCAAAGGCATATGAGCAATTAGGAGCATAAGTCCTTTTGGCTGAATAATCACTTCTGAATATTTTTCTCTTCATGTATCCTTAACTCCCCTCAAAGTACTGATGGCAAAATACATCCAGGAAAACTCGCCTTCCTCAGGCTTATTTGTCCTGTTGGTAAGTCTCTGGATGCTTGAAGCTGTTTTATATTTCCTGCTATCCTCTGATGGCTACTTTTACTGGATTGGTAAAATAAAGATCTTTAATGCTTCTGTTTTGCGGGAATTTTGCCTCCAGGCCTTTCTATTAAAAGGTTAGCATGATGTAGATTGACAGGTATAAGTGGCATGTGTGTGTATATATACCTAATATGTGTTTGTGTGTGTATGAAATGTTACAGGATGCAAACCTTCCTTATGGTGAAATAGTGTTGGCTGAGCCTGCATTCCTCTTCTAGCACTACCATCTAGAATTTTATAAAACTGCAACTGTTTTACCTTCCCACGTGTCCTTCTTGGCTCCAGCCCTGCCAGGAATTGCCTTGACGTCTGTCACACTGAGCTCTGTTAAGGATTTTTACTCTTTGTAAGAACAACCAGTATGGAAGTCCTGCCTGTGACGTATGTACAAGTACATCATAGCCTAACAGTACAGGTAGGGCAGGAGGTTGTGCTACAGAACTGCTGATTACCTTATGCTGTCATATGTGAATCATGCCATTTGTGCTGCAGTAGAGACAGAAATCACCTAACGTGGGAGCAGTTTAAAGCACAAAGGACAAATGAGCACGTTACAGTTAGACTCCCCTGTATTCCTCTAGGAAAGGGTTTCGTGGCACT